>NW_007257615.1:1149450-1213424 GCF_000164805.1 Carlito syrichta | reverse complement strand
TGAATATTTGTATACCTAGCCCTGAATTGTACCCCACAATTTTAAGTAAAAATTAAAAGGGGGAAAAAAAAGCCGCAACCTAGATCCCTTGCATGCTCAGTTCACAATAGGGTTCGGGCTCCTGTGAGAAGCTAACCTAACGGGATCTAACAGGAGGCAGAGCTCAGGAGATCATGCGAGTGCTGGGGAGCGGCTGCAAACACGGAGGAAGCTTCACGCTCTTGCCCGCTGGGCAGCCCAGCCCAAATCCCTGGGTTAGATGACATTTCTAAGACTTCCGAATGCAGAGAGTCAAGACTCACTTATTTCGCACTGCTCTCCCTCCAGTCCAGGTGGGCAAATGCATTTTCCAGGGTAGAAACAGGTCCCTCCATTAAAGCAGGTGGTGGAGCAGTTTGCTGTCAGAACGAATAACGAGGTGTTGTGTTAGACAGTGGGTCAAGCCTCACAGATCTGCACCTGGAGTGAGAAGCGATTCCTCAGGCCTCTGCAGACTGCCCACTCGTACACTGTAATCAACTACTTGACCCTTGCAGATCCCAGAACATAAGGAGACACCACAGACATCACATATGACCCGCTCCCGCTCGCCCCTAGGAGTTGACATCCTAGTGAAGAAAGGCATGGTGTGTCAAAAAACTTTCTGTTTAATCATTTTATAAATACCTATGCCCTTAAAAGGAGAAGAATGCAGCTGGGCTCCGTGGCTCTGCCTGTAATCCCGCGCTTTGGGAGGCTGAGGTGAATGGATTGCCTGAGCCCATGGGTTCTAGACTAGTCTGGGCAACTTGATGAGACCTCATCTCTACAATAAATAAAAAAATTAGCCGGGTGTGGTAGCGTGCATCTGTAGTTCCAGCTACTTGTAAGACTGAGGTGGAAGGGCTGCCGGGAGCGGCCGCTGCACTGCAGTCTGGGTGACAGAGTGAGACTCCGACTCAAAAAAAAAAAAGGAGAAGAATGCTATAAACCCCAGAAAATACTTTTGCAAACTTCAGGTGAGAGAATAAAGGAAAAATAAGAAGACTTGCTTTGCCACAGCTAAAAGGGATAAAAAAGTGATAAATATCAGGACTCGCCAAAGGATAAAGGAACTTTTGCTTCCAGAATAAATGAACAGAGACTCATCATACCTAATAACATTTTTTTAAAAAGTAGAGTTTTAAGGCCAGGCGTGGTGGTGGCTCACTCCTATCATCCCAGCACTTTGGGAGGCCGAGGTGGGAGGATTGCTGGAGCCCAGGAGTTCGAAACCAACCTGGACAACACAATGAGACCTCATTGCTAGAAAAAAAAAAGGAAAAAAATTAGCTGGGTGTGGTGGCACACCCCTGTAGTCCCAACTTCTCTCAGGGGGTTGAGGTGGAAAGATCATCTGGGCCCAGGAGGTCGGGGCTACAGTGAGCCATGATGGTGCCACTGCCCTCCAGCCTGGGTGACAGTGAGACGCCAACCACACCCCACCAATAAAAGAACTTTACGATGCTTGGAGAAAGGAGTCGTATTCAGCAAAAGATTGTGGGCCCTTGTGAGGTCCACGGTAGGAACGTGGTGACAGAATGAGCCAGGGATGACAGAGCTGGCTGTGTCACCCTGTGGGCCCAGTAACTGGAATACCCAGGTAGGGCTTGTACTGTATGTGATTTCTCCTAAACCCTCTCGGGGCCTGCTCTGGAATTACACTGCTCATTGGCACCTCAAATAGAGGCAGGACAGAGAAATGGGGAGAGGAGACACCTAAAAATAGATGCATTGGCTCACTGTATCAAAGAAATTAGAATTAGAGCTTGGAGTTTTAGCAATGCCAGTAATATGACCCACTTATTCTAGTCCCACATAAAACAGGTCCGAGTTGGCCACAGATGAACAAAAGCAGACTGAGTTTCCAGTAGGAACTTCAAGAAGGAAACCCAAAAGTTAGAAGTACAGGCTTTCCTTGTGGAAAATAAAATCCCAGAAAAATGTTCTAAGAATATCATGCTTCCTTTTCTTTTTCTTTTTTTTTCTTGTCTTAAGTCAGGGGTCTCACTCTGTCACCTAGGCTTATGTGCAGTAGCACAATAAAGGCTCCTTGACCTCCTGGGCTCAGGCAACCCTCCTGCCTCAGACTTCTGAGTAGCTGGGACTATAGGTGCATGCCACCACACCTGACTAATTCTTTAATTTGCTTTTTTAGAGATGAGGTCTCAGTATGTTGCCTAGGCTGGTCTCGAACTCCTGGGTTCAAACAATCCTCTGTCGGTCTCCCAAAGTGCTGAGATTGCAGGCGTGAGGCACCATGCCCGGCCCATAGCATGCAGCATCAATGATAAACTTTGTGTTTGAAAGCTCCCAGCAAGGCTGTGGGTGCTCGCTTTGGCAAAAATCAGGCCTGTTTTCATGGAGGGAACAGTAGCATTTCAATGTAGGACTTAGGGCTGAGGACAGCCAGCTCTCTGGGACTCCTCTGTTTTCTGCTAGTGTTATTGCTAGGGTTGGCTGTCGCTTTTGTGAGTGTGTCCTGTCTCCCACTCGCCCCTATTTCTTTTGGAGACAAAAAGAGATGAGAAAACGCTGGGATTGGTACCCACTGGCCTGTTCCTTGTGGGCACTGTCCCGTACTGATGTGTAGAATGCAAAGAATCTGGTAGCTTAATTGAAGCCTACAGACTTTGACAAAGCCGGTTGTACAATTTGGCCACGCTGTTAATACTTGCATGCAATTTTGCTGTCCAGATCAAGCTTCTCTGCATTTCTGTTGTGCAATGATTCTTGACTGGAAAAACAGGCCAGAGACATGAAATATCTTTCACTGAGGATGGGGGATATTCTAGCCAATGCCAAACTACTCAGTTCCTAGAGTTTGTGAACCATGTCCCAAGAGCCAGTGAAAGTTATTCTTTAATATTTGTCCAAATACACAGTGCTAAGTAAGGTCTTGCTCCATGCCAGTGATTAAACCATTTTTCAGAAGCCCATACTCCCTCTTGGATAAGAAAAGCATCTTTTTGTTGAGGGAGTAAAAAGTATTATTTTTTAATGTTCTAAGAGTTCCAGTGAGACAGAGTAGAATTTCCACAGACTTTCCAAAAGAACAAAGAAAAAACTTCTGGAGTCTAGCAGGCAGGAAAATCTTTCTTCTGAAAGGTCAAATATTATAAAACATAAAATGTACCGGAAAACAGATAGCTGCATTTCTTCACCATGACCCTGGGTATGTGTGACATCAGGGCCCTAGAGAAACCCAGCAATGGACGTGTCACTGTGCAAACCACAGCAACGATGGACACGTCCACATACACAGGCCTCCCAAATGGCCTCTTCGGACCCACGAATGCCTGAGTTTTCCATCCAAGTCTCCGAAGGACTTGCTTTATCTCTTAATAGTTTTGAGATGATATGAGTTTAATTCTGCTTCAAGAAATGCCCGATTTTGAAACAGCAGAGATGCCAAGTGCTGAATTTAGGCAAATAAAATGAAGATTCACAATAAGGAATTTTACTCACTGGCTGTTAATTATTGTCAGTGTCATTCGTGCTTAAGTTTTATGAACAAATATGCTAAGAACTTTTTTTTTTGAGTCGGGGTCTCACCCTGTTGCCCAGGCTGGAGTGCAGTGGCATGCTCACAGCCACCACAGCCTCGACCTTCTGGGCTCAGGTGAGCCTTCTGCCTCGGTCTCCTGAACAGCTGAGACAACAGGTATACACCATCATGCTTGGCTAATTTTTAAATTTTTTTGTAGAGACGAGGTCTCATTATGTTGTCCAGGCAGATCTGGAACTCCTGGCCTCGAGGGATCTCCCTGCCTCAGTTTCCCAAAAGTGTTGGGATTACAGGCGTGAGCCAAGGTGCCCAGCCTAAGAATCAGTTTTTAGTCCAATGCTATGGGTGCAAAAGACCACTTTTTCAAAAAAGTAGGTGAGCTTCCACATAGTGTCTTACTATATCTATCACGTAGAGCTCAGGGGTGAGGGACATGAGGGCCGCTGGCTTGGTTCCAAGTTTAGAGACGGAAAAAGTATGACCCACAGGAACTCATGTTGTTCGTCCCATCAAGTCACTCATGGAGGAGCCGAGGCCAGAACCAGGTCACTGGGGGCAACACAGTACAGGGGACGGAGGGAGTCTGGATGGAGCCATTGAAGTTCTAGAAACCTCATTTGCAATGGATGGTCCTCTACCCATCTCAAAAGGTCCCTAAGAGTCAACTCACACCAGTGTGTGAAAGTCCTCTGTAAGTCCTCAAATAGCAGACGGTCATAGTTTCTTCAGTTTTCCATTCCTTTTTTTTTTTTTTAAATGCTCATTGTGCCGGGCTCGGTGGCTCAGCCTGTCATCCCAGCACTTTGGGAGGCTGAGGCGAGTGGATTTTCTGAGCCTGTGGGTTTGAGACCAGCCTGGGCAACTTGGAAAGACTTTGTCTTTACAATCAATCAAAACTGAGCTGGGCGTGGTAGCACATGCCTGTTGTTCTGGCTACTTGGAAGGCAGAAGGATCGCCGGAGCCCAGCAGGTCGAGGCTGCGGTGGCCGGGAGCGGCCACTGCACTCCAGTCTGGGCGACAGAGTGAGACTCCAACTCAAAAAAAAAAAAATGCTCATTACATTCTTGCTTGGTACCAACTGAGCATCACTAAAACGCCACTTCTCAAAAACAAAATTGATCACCCTATCTCAAGGCACATCTTTAATAGCAAAGAACAATGCCTTATCCAGACAATTAGCACTGTTGACACAGAGATAATTGCCTTCAATAGACATACTTTGCAAGACACTCTAAGTTTTATCCTGTGCAAGAAAGGCGTCTTCTAGAGAGCACAAATCATTCAGTAATATCTAGGGCCAGCTGGAATCTGCAGCCAAGAGTCCCATCTTATGGCCCTGCATGTTAGGAAGCATCTCGGGGCTGTGGCTTGGCGCAGAGTTCTGAATGGGAGTCAGTAAATGTCTAGGCTGGGCCCCTCAGAGCAGGCTGCAAAATTTCAGCCTCAGAACTCCCCCACAAAGCTGATTTAGGACGTGCCAACATGCTATGTGGCAGAGACGGCTAACTGTTCACAAAAATCCACACTCCCATAACAGGAGTCAATGGGACACAGCATCCAGGAGGGACAACATTTCTTCGGCCTGCATCCAGGTGAGACCACGAGGCTAATCCCTATCCATGGACCACGGGACAGGCGTGGAAGTTTTGTAGGTCACTTCTAGGCCAGAGTTTTTTTACAACTTTTGATGAGTTATTATTATTATTTTTTTAAGCAGAGCCGACTCCAATCTTTCTCTGCCTCCTGGCTGGATCTAGAGAGTTCCAAAGCTCCAGGCAGGACCACAAGTGGCTGGCACCTGGGTCCTGAGTCACTGCATGGAGAAAAGCTGTCCTGCCTGGACCAGACGCCCCTGCATGGGAGCATTCTGTGGGTGAAATAAACTTATATACTGCATTGAAACGGGGATTTTGGTTTTGTTAGCAGCCATCTTTACTCTAAGTGACACACCCTATTTACAGAACTGTTATGAAGAATGATGACATTAATTATTATTAATATTATTATTAGAGCTGGGGTTGCCTCTGTCACCCAGGTTGGAGTGCAGTGGCACAATCACAGTTCACCACAGCCTTGACCGTCTATGCTCAGGCGTTCCTTCTGCTTCAGCCTCCCGAGCAGCTGGGACCACAGGTGCACACCACCACGGCTGGCTAATTTTTTTTTGTTTTTGTATAGACCAAGTCTCGCTAGGTTGTCCAAGCTGGTCTTGAACTCCTGGGCTCAAGCAATCCTCCTGTCTCAGTCTCCCAAAGTGCTGGGACTACAGGCATGAGCCACCGTGCCTGGCCAAGGATACCTACCCTAATCAAACATCTTAAAAGCTAAGAGAACCTTGTTTCAGAAAGAAACTGTTACCTTTATCGCAATTGACTCCGTAGAATCCAGGTGGGCAGATGCAGAAGCCAGGGGTCACACAAAGTCCGCCGTTCATGCAGTGTGGCGTGCAGAGGGCTTTAGGGAGAGAGAACTTGATTAAGGCCAGACAGGGCTTCAGAGAGGCACCGCGTGGAAACATCAGGAATACCACAGTCTGCGTTTCCAGGCTTCGTGGTTGACTGAAATGGTTACTCTTCGGAGACACAAGTTGGCTATATTACAACTTATTTCTGTCATATAAATCAGGCTATTATTTCACTTCTCAGCCACTTTCTTGGAGAAGAACTCTGGGTTTGTTCCATCTGAATGCCTGATTCCACTTTTCCCAGAATCCATTTAACTAAAACGTGGTCTTCTCAAAACTGTCAATACATTCCCTCCGCCCTACTTCCTTACTCTTCTAATTCCAAGTTTAAGGCAGAAAAGAAAAGCAAAATATTCTTATTTCTTGAAGAGGAAACTGTTTTGCTTACTCTGTTCAAAAAAGCTCTCGGTAAATACTGCTTAATAAACTGTTTTATGATTAACCCCCAATTTCTTGCTTATTTCTTTTTTCATATAATTTTCTTGAAAGCACTTGCCCTGAAACAGAGGTACTTACTATATAAAGGATTTTTATCCCTTTTTTTTTTTTTTGCCTCATATTAACTTTATAACTCAGGTGCAAACTTAACTGTGAATCAAGCTACTTCTAACTGGAATAATTTCAAATCAGTAGTGACACCAGCTTTTTCAACTCAACTTAAATGGAAGGAAAAAAATCTACGAGACTCTCATAAGATAATATCAAAGTATAGCATGTATAAATCCACATATTGGATTTAACAGGAAACCACTTCTAGAAGAAATACTTTTCAATAGCTCTTCTGTGGCCTTTTTTTTTTTTTCCTTTACTTTCCTTTTCTTGTTCTTTCTTTCTTCCTTTTTTCTTGAGACAGGGTCATGCTCTGTTGCCCAGGCTAGAGTGTAGTGGCATGATCACAGCTCACTGCAGCTTCCAACTCCTGGGCTCAAGCAATCTTCCTGCTTCAGCCTCCTGAATAGCTGGAACAACAGGTACACCCTACCATGCCCAGCTAATTTTTGTGGGTTTTTGTTGTTGTTGTTGTTTGCTTGTTTTTTAGAGATGAAGCTATGTCACCCAGGTTGGTCTTGAACTCCTGGCCTCAAGCAATCCACCCACCTCGATCTCCCAAAGTACTGGGGTTACAGGAGTGAGCCACCATGCCCCGCCTCCTCTGTGGCTTTCTGAAGTTTCACCAATCCTTACAATGTGACCAGAAACATAATTTCAGATGTCAATCCCAGTGGGGCTCCTGTGTGGCGTCCGAGTTCCCGGGAAGCTAGCCAGGGGCATGGTTCTCTCTTACCTTTCTCGCAGTGGGGGCCGTAGAATCCATCGGGACACTCACAGACGCGCCTTTCGTTGCAAAAGCCTCCGTTCCGACACCCTCCTGGGCACTCAGCTTCGCCAAAAAGAAACAAGGCTTATGTGGACACCCTGATGTCATGTTGGGTGAGTGACAGCCAGGGTGAGACACTGGCAGTCGCCGCTATTCCAGCCCACCCGTTACGGCGGTTGATCGAACACTGATACTTCCACCCCATTCGATAGCACTCAAATTGCCCGAGTCTTTCTCCAGGCAAGATTCTGCCTCTGCTGGTCCTGGTCCTACTTCTAGCAGGAGGGGGTGGCGGAACCACAAAGCAGGCCTCGTTCTGCCTGCACCCTCACCCACCCATCCAACCTTGTGAAATTCACACTGTGAGAGAATGAATGACAGTGCCTTCAGCATTTACCTTCAGAGGGTGGGATGGCTTTTTGACACGCCTCGAGAGCACGGAAAGGCTCCAGAGCTTAGATTCTGGGCTGGAAAAGCTTGTGAGGGATGGGAAGGGAGCCAGACACTCACGCCTCCGTGAGCAGGTGGGGCACTCACGCCTCCGTGAGCAGGTGGGGCGGGGCTGAGGCCTTGGGGATCACTGGGGTGATGGTGGCACCCTGTTCCCCAGGGGGAGGTGAGCCGCACCAGGCGTCAGGTGGGGGTTTGAGTAGTGATGGAGAAGCGGAGAGATGACCCAAGAGGGGAAATTCATGACCCAGGTGAGACACCCCTGGGGACTCCCAGAGATGGTGATGGACGCAAAAGTGAGGTTGTTTTGAAGGGGTGTGGAGTTCCTAAAATTGTAAGAGGGGCCGAAGGCACAGCAAGTCCATCTTGGGGCTGTGACTAAACCCTGTGCTTCCCCGCTCCTACTGCTGGCGTGGTTATATGGTAATTGTCCAAACAACCACGTAGATGAGTTTTGCGCGGATCACCCCTGGCGGCCTCACAAGCCTAGTCCTCATGCCCCTCGGGCTCACCTTGCTGGCATGTTTTGAAGAAGATGGCGTTCTGGGGCGTCTGGAGGATGGCGTTGCCTTCAGAGTTCATGACGATCACATTCACTTCAAAGGCTGCCACTCCATCTTGTTTTCCGAGACATGGGAAACCAACTTGAACAACTAAAAGAAAAAGAGAACAAGCATGGAGAAACAGCCTGTCTAGTCGATTCCAGCTTCACAGAAGCCCTGGGGAGAGCGTCAAAGGACAAGGTAGGAACGCTCACATTTCGTTGACTTTCTCGCAACTCCGTGGAGTGGGGACCGTGTTTTGATTACCTGGGCATTCGCCACAGAACTTGGGCATCGGGCTGGGAGGGGAAAGAAGGAATGACCCTCATTCACTTGCACTCTGTAATAGGGAATTGGGAAGACCAGGCTTGCATGTCCTTGCAAAAAATTGTTTTCTCTAGAAATCAATGATGCCAGGAGGAAGCTTAAAGAGATTAATTAGGGGAAGAAACTTTGTGGGCACCTTATTATATATTATATCCACAGAATCCCCAAATGGCTGGAAACCCACAAGTCAAAATCCATTACATAAAGCCCTTGAGCAAGACCCCACTGGCTCACGTTTACCCCGTGTTTGTGAAAGTGACAACATCTCTTCTTTGAAAATATCTTACAACTCAGACTAGACCCTGGTCTCCTGGATGGAGTGAATGAAGTTTACATTTTCCCAGGCTGTGTGTTAATCTGAAGATGAGTCCCTATCCTGGGAGACAGAGAAGGGGGTTTGGTGTGATGAAATAATCTCGTGGTAGGATTGTGCCCAATGGTCTAGACTCCTCAAGAGAAGCCACTTCTTCCTTGAGTCTAATGATTGCCTGCCTTGGGGAAGTGCAGACAACAGAGCCACAAGGCAGAGATGGGGACTCAGGCAGTACAGTACAGAGGCACCCACTATGGCATGCTCACTGGTCATTGGGCAGAACTGGGCACGTCAGTGACAACTGCCTGAGAAGCTAATGATGTAAGTCAGGATTATGATGACACGTCCACTGGGGAAGACGGGGCTAGCTGTCCCACTGGACTCCAGGTCTGCCTTAAGAATGGAAAGAAATATTACTCTTGTGTGTACATGTGAAATTTTGCTTTATTTATATTCTGTAGGGCGGGTTATGGTAAATGCCAAGCTTGGGCAAATCATACCAAGTCAAGATAAACCTTTCTCTTGTTCTTTTTATGGCGGTGGGATCTTACACTGCCACCCAGGCTGGAGTGCAGTGACACAATCATGACTCACCTCAGCCTTCACTTCCTGGGCTCAGGCGACCCTCCTACCTCAGCCTCCTGAGTATCTGGGACTACAGGTGCCCACCACCACATCCAGCTAGTTTTTTTAATTTTCTGTAGAGATGAGGTTTTGCGCTGTTGCCCAAGCTGGTCTTGAACTCCATCCATCTCAGCCTCCCAATGTGCTGGGATGATGGGCGTGAGCCACCGTGCCCAGCCATAAAGAGTGTTCTTAACTTTCCTAGGTTTATAAGAAGAAACGAGCTGGAAATTGGTCTGGTCTTTTCCATAAGGCATTGCGTACATGCTGGTCACACAATCTTCTTAACATGCTTGGCAACCAAAAACTCCTCTCCAGGCTTTGGCATGGTCAGCGTTCACAGCTGTGCCATTCTCAAAATAACACGGACTTCCAGTTTCCTTGAAACTTGAGACTTGAGCATTGAAAAGAATCAATTATATAATGAAAGGACGTGCAGATATTTTAACGGAAACAAAAAGAGAAGGAAAACTCAAATTGTGTCTAAAGTTCCAAAGTGAAATTCCCCATGGAAAACCTTGGCTTAATGAGATTCTATATATAAAAAAGCCAGTCTACAAAAAAAAAAAAAAAAAAAATCATGAAATTTCTAATTTCAGAAGAAAGCAAAGGCATTGACAAATAATTTTTTTATTATTTTAATTTAATTTTTAAATTTTAATTCTAATTTTAAAAATTATTCCAAGTGCACTTATACTTTATTCCATTATGCAACTTTATTTACCCTCTTAGGAAACTTTGACACAGAGAGGTGGGCCAATAATTCCTTGAAACATAAAAAGAAGGAAGGACCTGAAAGAATGCTTGAAGATGGAGCTTTGGGAATCTTCCTCACCACATGTCATCATCCAGACCTTACTGTCTCCCAGGTGTATGTTTTTCCTGCACCTTATTCTGCCTCCTCTTCGCAACCCATCTGATTCTTTTTTAAAAAGGTGCTTCCATTTTATTTTAGCTTCTAGAATCGTGGCCCGAAGACGCTTGTGAGTAAACCCATCTTCCCATGTGCTTGTCAGTACTGCCAAATTTCAAAACGTATCTTGGATGTGAAATATCAAAACACATCTTAGGGGTATCTGGAAATTTCAGTGAAGAACAATCGTTAGTGCCTCCATGGCCTCAGATGCTCAGCTATGACTACACACGTGTTCACATGCTCCGGTTGGCTGCTGTTCGGGGGCGCTTCCTGAGGGTTTGGGGTGCTCACATAACAGGGTGTGGTTTGCTAACGTGACCTCTAAGTTAATGAAAGTAGAGGCGTGCTCACAGAGGCCACTGGCCTGTGGTGATGCTAGAATTATACAGGGGAGAATGACCCAGGGGAGAAAAGCCAGGATGCACAATCTAACAGGAAGCTCCCGAGGACACAGGGCACAGGTAACTTTCATCAGGGTTTTCAAGGTTAACCACCCCCTTTAAATGATTAAACACAGGCCAGCGCAGTGACTCACACCTGCACTCCCAGTGCTTTGGGAGGCTGAGGCGAGCCAGGAGTGCAAGACCAACCTGAGTAACACAGCAAGACCTCATCTCTTCAAAAGATAAACAGATTAGCCAGGTGTGGTGACGCACACCTGTAGTCCCAGCTACTCGGGAGGCTGAGATGAGAGGATTGCTGGAGCCCAGGAGTTCAAGTCTACAGTAAGCTATTACCATACCACTGCACTCCAGTCTGGGCAACAGAGGGAGACGCAGTCACTTAAAAAATAAAAATAAAAAAGACTAAATACAAATTTGAGTCAAAATACAAGAGCTCATCCGTTTAGGAAGTGTTTATTGAATGTTCACTATATGTCAGACACTGTTTAAGCACAGGTGTGCTTCCGTGAACAGAACGAACACAATGCTTTGTCCTTGTGGAGTTTACGTTTCCATGATTTAATATGAAGAGATTCTGTGATGGCAAACTATTCTGCTCATTTGAAAATCTAGAAAAGATCAGGCTCGGTGGCTCAGCCTGTCATCCTAAGACTTTGGGAGGCCGAGGAGAGTGGATTGCCTGAGCCTGCGGGTTTGAGATCAGCCCAGGCAACTTGGTGAGACCTCATCTCTACAAAAAAAAATTAAAAAAATAAATAGCTGGGTGTGGTAGTGCATGCCTGTTGTTCCAGCTACTTGGAAGGCTGAGGCGGAAGGATCACCTGAGCCCAGCAAGTGGAGGCTACCGCAGCCATGAGCGTGCCACTGCAATACAGCCTAGGCGACGGAATGAGACACCAACTAAAAAAAAAAAAAAAAAATCTAGAAAAATACAGTATAAACTGAAACTGTTTCAAGCCATGGACTTCAATTGGAATTGAATGTAGTTGCAGTGGTTTTTTGGGAGGGTCTGCAACTACTGAATCTTTGGGTATCAACTTTTAAAATCACTCTGCTTCTAGGTTGTCTACATTTTAATTCTACAACAGGTGCAGAGATATCACCTAGGAACGCCATCTAATGTTTAGAATAAGAATCCTAGAGAACTGCACATGCCGTGACCCAATGGTTTGCGGTAGTTAGTTAAACTCTTTGGGACTCCATTTCCTGATTTGGCTGAGACGAATAATACTAAAATATTCTTTAGAAAATGGTGTGAGATGTTCCTTCATTTTAAAGTTTAGGGCAACTCCCCTCCCACTGTGGGAGCTTTTCTGTCCTCTCAATAAATCCTGCTTTAAAAAAATAAGTAAATAAACAAAGTTTAAAGAAAAGTGTAATGCCGTCAGTCACCACCAAAAATGTCTTTTATTTTTTTTAAAAAAGCACCGAAACATGCACACATCCAGCATGGTAATACGCAATTGTGCCAAGTGCATAAAAGAGAAATGGTCTTTTATGTTTTTAATTGAAAAACTGCAAGTAATCTTGGCTGGTAACTAAAGATGCAAGTATCTTCATTCTCTTAATAAGCCAGTAGAAATGACATCCCTAAGATGTATTCTACTAACCTAAAGTCATGTCTAACTACTGTCATTATTTTTTAAAATTAATTAATTAATTCTTTTTTTTGAGCTGGAGTCTCACTCTGTTGCCCAGGCTGGAGTACAGTGGCACGCTCATGGCCACCGCAGCCTCGACCTGCTGGGCTCCAGTGATCCTCCTGCCTCAGTCTTTCAAGTAGCTGGAACTAAAGGTGCGTGCTACCACGTCTGGCTAATTTTTTTATTTATTGTAGAGACGAAGTCTCGCCAAGTTACCCGGGCTGGTCTCAAAACTGCAGGCTCAGACAATCCTCTCGCCTCGGCCTCCCAAAGTGCTGGGATGACAGGCTTGAGCCACCACACCCGGCCTACTGCCATTATTAATGTGAAATATTTTTCATTGTTGAAAATCTAGCACACTCCAGGTTTAAAATTTTTGCTTATTTTATTTAAGCAGAATATTTCCAACCCCAAAATCCAGCTTCAAGTTAAAAATGAACACATTAAAAATTCCATCAGCCCAGGTGAATTTTTCCTACACGTATCCATCGCCTTTGAAATAGGAGGCATGTAAGCAGAGTTAAGATCTGAGCTCTAACAGCAGAATGATTTGAGAAGAACCAGGACAAAAAAATTTAAATGTTGGGAGGTACCTGGTTTATCATTTCAATGAATTCTTTTTTAATGTGAAGGAAGAAATTAATGAACCACGTGATAGACTACACCATTACACATACCTATTTTTCTTTTTCATTTGAGTTGGAGTCTCAGCCCATCGCCCAGGGTGGAGTGCAATGGTACGCTCACAGCTACCCCACCCAGCCTGGGCTCCGGTGATCCTTCTGCCTCAGCTTTCCAAGTAGTTGGAGCTACAAGTAGCTGATTTATTGTAGAGATGAGGTCCTGCCAAGTTGCCCGGGCTGGTCTTGAACCCGCGGCCTCAGGCAATCCCCTCACCTCGGTCTCCCAAAGTGCTGGGACAACAAGCTGAGCCGCCAAGCATTTTTCAATTCTCAAACGTGAAAGGGAACTTTTGCTTCCTTTTGTGCAAACCCTACTTGTCTTCCTTCCTGTGTGTATAGATTTTATCTGTAAGACCATTTAGGTAATGAGAATTACAATTAAGTACCTTTTAAAAGTTTTTAAAGAATTGCGCTTTAAAAACAACAGCAACAACAAAGCCTGGCTTCAGTTGGACTCATCTCCAAGGATGGCCTTTTGGGCTGTGCTTAGTCCGATGTGTCTCTCCGTTCTCCAACATGTGGTGCACGTTTGCGATTTCCTGACTGCACACCCAGGTGCTCAGACTGCTCCTTCCTTCTTTTCTGTCCAGTGTCCTCCCACTCAACTTTCAAGGTCAAAATGAAACATCACTTGCTCTCTGTGCCTTCCCCAACACTCCCCCCACCAAAACCATTTCACTAACACCTCTGTCTGTGATTTCACTGTGACTGATGACTTCACTAGGGTCTGCATCCTTTGCGAAGGATGCGATTTTTCAAAGGCAAGAATTATATCTTATTTGTGTTTGTAATCTTAGCACCTGGCATACTGTCTGTCACAAGCTAGGCACTGGCAGACATGACCTATGTTACGGGAGGCACACCTATATACCTTTACAAACACACGCACCTGCCTGCACTGACACTCACACCCACCCACACACACACACACACACACACAGACCATGGACAGCGGGAGATCGAAAGAAGGAAATTCAAGATTACGCAGTCAGAAGGACACAGGCACAAAGAAAAAGAGAACTTGAAGGCAGAAAAAGCATTGACTCTTTTTTTTCTCTTTTAATTTTTATTTTGAAATCGTGGGGTACAATTCAGTGTTAGGTATACAAACGTTCATGGTGCAGGTACCCTTATGGATGAGGTGTACTCCCCATTCCACAATGGATATACTTTCTCTTTTTGAGTCAGAGTCTCACTCTGTTGCCCAGGCTGGAGTGCAGTGGCACGCTCACGGCCACCGCAGCCTCAACTTGACCTTCCATCTCAGTCTTCCAAATTAGCTGGAATCACAGGTGTGCACCACCACGCCTGTCTAATTTTGATTTATTGTAGAGACGAGGTCTCGCCAAGTTGCCCAGGCTGGTCTCAAACTCCTGGGCTCAGGCAATTCTCTCGCCTCCGCCTCCCAAAGTGCTGGGATGACAGGCATGAGCCGCCAAGCATTTTTCAATTCTCAAACGTGAAAGGGAACTTTTGCTTAGCCAACTCTTTACTTTCAAAGAACAGAAATGGGAAAGTACTGTATTTTGCAGCAGCCCACTTGTGAATAGAGTGCCATTTTTGCCAAGAGCTAGAAGAAACTGAGTCAGATGTGAATTCCAGTGCAGTCTAGACTGGATTATCCCAACCAAGGTTAAAACAAAACAGAAAAACTAACACAAACTGAGCACGACTCACCCCGTACAGACGGATGTGTAACTGATTGCACAGAAATGAACTCTTATGTCTAAATAAACAGCATCTTTATCCTGACCGAACTCTCTTCCCCCATGATCTCGGCCGCCTCAGCCACCAGCTGGTTGGGTCACAGCCCTTGCAAAGGGAGAGATGAGAAAGACAGCAAGGGCTCATCCTCAGCAGGGCAGGATCATAAACTGCTATGTGACTGGACATCGTCCAGCACAAATACCCATCCGTGTGTCTACCTGCCCTGCCCGCCATTCACCCATCAGCAAGTGCTTCCTGGGCACCTACTCTGGACTTCACATTCCACTAAGCACTGGCGTCACCAAGAGGAAGATGGCTCCTTCCACATCAGCACCAACTAAAAACCGTCAGGATGTTGGATGCCTGCAAGCCTTCCTGAGAAACACCACTGCTGGGTTGGTTTCATGGTGTGGCAAAGATGGGTTGTTCAAAGAGGCCAAGTCTTGGCTTTATGGAAACTGTTTTTTGTTACCCAACTCAGTCCTTTTAGGGAACCACCCTGCAGTTTGTATTTCCTGTTTTTGTTCCCTTCCAATGCCAGAAGGCAGGCACTTCATAACTGTTAAAGATCAAGAGTGTTCTTTTTTCATGCCGTGTTTAGTCATAAGAGGAGTCTGTGGGATAAAAGCAAGTCCAGCAGCTTGGGGGTATAAAGTGGCCCTGCAGAATAATGAATGCTACCTGGATGTTTGGAAACAAAGACACACTGACTTAGTTACTTTGTAATAATTCAAGGTACCGTCCCTTCTCCTGGGGAGAGGTTAACAAGGCGAATGAGTAACTGCCCAAGGAGATTCCCATAAACTCCTTGCACCTGCATTTCTGCAAATTATTCCTACACCTGTTTCCAGAAAACTGTGCGTGCATGGGGCTGGGGGCTGTCTATGCAAAGTGTGTATGGGGGGGGGCATGCCCAGAAGGCTTGTTCTTTTTAACCTTATCTTACCCAAAGTGCCATCCACTTTTTCTTCTAAAAATTCTAAATTATTAGAAAATGCAGTTCTACCTGATAGAACTTCATCACAGGTTCAAAATCATGTCAATATTCTAAGAAGTAGAATTTCAGCAAGATTTTTTTTTACTAGCCACAAACAGTGAAAGAGGCTGAGAAGACTTCAAATGTGAGTGCTATATTAGAAATTCAAAGACACAAGACTTATTGAGAGGTGAGCAGGTATAATGGGTCATTCATTTAATTCATGAACTTTAAATGAGATACAATGAACTCACACTCCTTTTTTAATCAGAAGAAGACAAAAGAAAAAAATTCAAAAATATATCATGGAAATTGAAAGATGCTATGTACTCATTTCTGACTGCTTCCAAAAAGATAAGCAAAAAACACGCTCAAGATAAATCTTGTAGAAAATTATCTTCGACTAAACAGAAGCACCATGAGACATGGCATGCGTTCGACTAATGACCAAGTCCAAGAACCTGGTGGCCGGAGTGTCCCTTTTGTCCCCACGGTGTTGCAGACCCACCAGCGCTGTCGGAAGGGAGTTGGGACGTCCAATTCCTTGGGGCTGCTGCTCTCAGGTGAGTGAGTCCACAGAACCCAACTCATTCCTTCACCCGAGCCCCAAGGCATCTCACCCAGGAGCAAATCCCCTGGGAGGGCTGTGGGTCATGCGGGCAGCACCAGGAGGACAAAGAGAAACTCACATCTATGCTCTTCCTGTCTGGGTCCATGGTGGTGCTCAGGCCAGGACATTCAAGGAACTGTGATAGGCTGGGCACGGTGGCTCATACCTATCATCCCAGCACTTTGGGAGGCGGAGGTGAGAGGACTGCCTGAGCCTGTGGGTTAGAGACCAGCCCGGGGAACATGGCAAGACCTCATTCAAAAAATTAGCTGGGCGTGGTGGCTCACACCTGTAGTTCCAGCTACCTGGGAGGCTGAGGTAGAAGGATCGCCTGAGCCCAGCAAGCAGGGCAAGGCCACGGTGGCCATGAGCGTGCCACTGCACTCCAGCCTGGGCAACAGAGTGAGACTCCGACTCAAAAAGAAAGAAAGAAAGAGAGAGAGAAAGAGAGAAAGAAACTGTGAGGCTTTAGTCCTCAACTCTTACCGGAATGCAGCAAGGCAGACCCATCGACGGTGCCAGGTAACCGTGACCTGAAAATGGCCTTTGTGAAGGTGTCTGGTTTCCTGATTACTTTATAGATTTAGATGAGCTCCCAATGGGATTTTTATTTGACATCTAACAAAAATTTATTTTAACATCCTTCTGGAAGAATAAGATTTTTTTTTAAAGGAAGAGAGTAATCAATGATTTTAAAATACCACAGAGCTACAACTATTACAATGTTAAAATAAACAGTAAGTCCCAAACAGATCCTATGTGTGGAAGAGTCTGATGTGAAATGAATGCATATCTAATGCAACTTCTCATACTGAAAAAGCTGATGACCCAGAAAAATAGTTCAGGTCATTCATACTATTCCCAAAGTAAATTTGTATAAAATGCTAGAGGCATATACACGCTATCACTTAACTGCTCTCTGAAGGAGGAATTAGATTTCCAAGCATAAAAGCCATGGGAGAAAATTGCAAAGGAAAAGAAAGGCCTGGCCACATAGAATTCTTCTCCACATATTCCCCCAAAAATAAAAAAATAAAAAGGCAAATCGAAAAAAATTGCAGTAAAAGGTAAATATACTTTTGATAGGTAGCAAGCTTTGCAAATCAACAGGAAGTGCACAATTACCTTAGGATAAAAATGCACAGACATTTTACATCGTCTAATAGATACCAGAAAATACGTTGCACCCCAACAGACGTCGTAAAAATCAAAGGAAAAGAACACTGTGAGAAGCACTCTTTTGCTGTTCAAGGCAGCAAAGCGGTTAGCGTGATTAATAATAACCCACCCAGGCTGGTGAGACTGCAGGGAGCCAGGCCTTCTCCCTCGCTGCCAGCCAGGGCACAGACGGGCATGGTAACCTTTATGGAGAGTAATCTGGCACTTGGGCAATTTGTTTTAAGAGCCTTTAAAAAGTTCGCAGTTCATATCCTTTGACCTAGCAACTCCACTTCGAAGAATCTGTTTTAACAGAATAACGAGACGGCAACAGGATTCTGGGGCACACGTTTGTCCTACAGTCACTTCCCAAGGGTCTGCTCTGTGCTGGGCTGGCTGTTAGAGCTATGGTGGGCTGGACGAACAGGGCTTCTGCCCTCGATAAAGGGTCTGTCAGGTCCAACAGAAAGTTCATTGTGACATATGCAAACTCTAAAAACAGTGGCATGAACAACCCAGCAGGGAATGAGTGAACAAATTATGGTATATCCGTGAAACTGATTACTGTAAGGACATTAAAAACAACTTTTAAGTCTATAATGGCATAGGAAATACTTGTGTTAAAATGTAAAAGCAAAAAAAAAAAAGATGCAGAGCCAGTATATAATACTACCACAAGTATGTAAAAATACATTCATTAAAAAAGGACTAGGAGAACAGGTGTGGTGGTGGCTCTTGCCTCTAATCCCAGCTCTTTGGGAGGCTGAGGCGGGAGGACCCCTTGAGCCCAGGAGTTTCAGGCTGCAGTGAGATATGGTTACACCACTGCACTCCAGCCTGGGCAACAAACGAGACTCTGTTTCTAGAAAAAGGAAAGACAGACAGAGAGGGGGGAAGAAAGAATGAAAGAAGGAAGGAGGGAGGCGGGGAGGGGGCAGGCTAGAAGAAAGCATATTAGCAGGCGAACATAAGTGTTCTCTGTGTCTTTCTAAAGGTCAGAAGTCCTAGGCTCTAGTCTCAACTCTACCACTCGTTTCTAATATTTGACTGTGGGCAAATCAGTCAAGCTTCACGAGGCTTAAAGTTTTCATGTATAAAAGGCGGCTGTGGTTCTGGCCTTGACTCCCTCCCGGTGTTCAAATTAAACCAGGCATGAGTGGGCACTTTGCAAGCTGAAAAGCTCGAAACAAACCCCATGTGCTGTTGCTTTCTCAGCCAAGAAGGATGACTCGACCGGAAGGGCTGAACCCCTTCGCCCACCTTTCCACGCGCCTCTCCCGCTTCCCATCTCACACAAGGCTGGCTTCTGGGGAGGTGCCTTGACCTACCCTACTTGCCCCATTCCTTCCTTTGAAACGTTGCCACATCCAAGTGTGTTCTGCTAATCTACACTTATCGGCTGGCTATATCCCGCCATGGATGTTTCTTTCTTCTTCCTTTTTTCAAAAAAAAGTCTGGAAGCACTTATGAGCTGGGCGTGGGCCAGAGCTCTTTGGAGCTTTTAGAAAATTATAAGACCATGACTTCTTCGCTCTCATCCTACTCCTTGGCCCGAAAGAGAGCAGTCGAGTTGTCCTGAAATTAGCAGATCTCTCCAGGAAGACATGGCGCAAACCCTCTGATGGATGACACTCGGATGTGAAATCTTCTCACCCTCATTGCATTTTAAGGACCACCCTTCCCCAAGGCAACCACCACCCACCTGACGCCTTGTGAGGCACTGTTCCCAGCAGAGGGATGTTGACAGTCGGGTCTGCCATGACGCCTTTATCCAGGGAGCGCAAGGACAGGAACTCATAGAAGTGTTCCACCTACAACAAAAAGGCACTGAGGGTTAGTACCAGGGAAACCAGAGAGGGTGAGAAGGCTTCTCAACTTGCCACCCGTCTGATGGGAGGGTCTGGATCACACGACATCGAAGAGGCTGTGGAGGCACAACCTACCCTCTGTGTCTTCCAGCTTTCAAATTAGATCCTGTTTGGAGAGAAATGATTTCTTAAGGACGTTAAAAGACATTCACCCCAAACAGCCACAAAAGGTAGTCTGTTAACTTAGGCGATACAATTTAACGGCTGTCTCTTTAAAGGATTGAGAAAAAAATGCTCTTAGGGAAATAAGAAGTGAATTCCTTTGGGAAAACAAGAAAAATAACAACAGTATTTCTGTCCCTGCAAAAAATCAGTGACTATGGAAAATGGATGGGTTTTCATGAATGCAGGTGTTTTAAATGACTCCTACCATCTGCGTGTCCCTCTATACTTAGCTAGATAATATCTACATTTAACATTTTGCTCCAAAATGTATTTCAGTTGGCATTATAAAAGGTTTTAGTGCTGGATGCCCTTAAAATGAAAGGCTCTTGGATTATTTATATCACCAAATACAGTGATAACAATAACATAGCAAACACCAGTATAGTGTGTGCCAGGTGCCGAGATCTAGCCTAAATGTTTTATTCACACTATACTTTATGTTGAACAAGAACCAAGTGAACAGAACACAAAAACTTTGAAAAGAAAGTTTCAGACACCATATAATAAGTCATCATTTGCTAATCCATAGGTATAGCTTTGAGCTTTGTCATATTATACATTAAATGTACCTTTTTTTCTTTTATTATAGATATATGGGGTACAAGTCAGGACAAGCTGCACGAGCAGGTTGCCTGCAGGTGGAGCTCGGACCTCCCACTGGCTCTCACTTGCCCTGGTTTAGGACCAGGTACCCTTTGTGGTGCCACGTGGCCCCTCCCTCCCTGTCCTGGCAGGGCCCATCCACTGCCGTCCCTTCCCTTGTACCAATGTGAATAATGTTCAGGTCCCACTTAGGGGCGAGAACATCCAGTATTCAGCTCTTTGTTTTGTTGATAGATCACTTAGTGTGGTGACCTCCAACTCCATCCAATTCGCGATGAATTCCACGATTCTGTGCTGCTATATGGCTGCGCAATACTCCATCGTGTATAGGTGCCACATTTTCTTTCTCCAGTCCACTTTGGATGGGTGGTAAATTAAATATACCTTTCTATGCGTGATATATTAAAACCTCACATTTGTAAAAACGACCATAATTTCAACAAGTCACCTGATTTTTTTAGTTTTAAAAATATTTGTTTAGTTAGTAAGAAAAAAGGGTGAAAGAGTAAATAATGATTGTGTAGAATTGATGGTAATTCATTTCCCCCTTTGTCCTCTTTTTTAGATTTTCTATATGTAGATCTGTACCTTTTGTTGTGAAATCAGTGCATTTATTGAAAAACAAGCATTCATCATGTACGTCATGCACCAGCTTTCCATTGAGGCTGATGACAAGTCTCTGACTCTATTTGTACAACTCCCTGACCACAGATGAAATATTCTTCCTGGACCTCTATTTAGTGTGGCCATGCTCATGCAACAATTCTATTTAAGTCCCTTGCACATCAGCTTGAAAGTGCATTCAAGAAAGCAGCAATCAGCATTAAAATAGCTTCTGAATGTCTCTTTCAAAAAGTTTTGATGATGTTCACAGAATGTGGAACAGAAAGAATTCCACTCAGAGCCCGAAACACCACTCCAGGGAGCCTCCGGGCCGTGCAGGGCCACAGGAAGCAGGCGGAGACGCACAGAGTCCATTTCAGTATCAGAGAGTTTACAATCACGCTGGCGTCACACTCCCATGTGATGTGGCTAGGGTCAGTGGATTTCTCCAGACAGCCAATACTCTGGACTTATCAATAACATATCTTTGGCTGGAAGTGGCAGCTCACGCCTGTAATCCCAGCACTTTGGGAGGCCAAGACAGGAGGATTCGCTTGAACCAAGGAGTTTGAGCCCAGCCTGGGCAATGTAGCAAGACCTCATCCCCACAAAAAAATAAAATTAGCCAGGTATGGTGGCACGTGCCTGTAGCCCCAGCTATTCGGGAAGCTGAGGTGGGAGGATTGTCTGAGCCCAGGAGGTCGAGGCTGTGATGAGCTGTGATCGTGTCACTGCACTCTACCTGGACAATTCCAACTCAAAAGTAATAATAATAAAAAGGAAGAAAAGCACATCTCATATTAAAGGTTTTGGAGTATTCCTTCTATTTCTTTGAGAATCTACTGCAATTCTAAGACTGCCCCAAGGCAGCAACTGGTCAAAACAGTTTCACTCTTGGCTCTTATCAGCAAAAGGCAGTTTCCAGAGTAAACCTGTTTTCATTTGTCCTTTTTACTGAAGATGACAATCATGCTTGATCTCTGAAATATGTAATTCCCTTCATATTTGATACATTAAAAAAAAAAGTTTTGTTCTGTTTTCATTGTCTTTTTTAATTTTAAAGATGTGGGGTACAATTCAGGATTAGGTATACAAGCGGTCATCACATAGATCAAGTTTGGGCCTCCCTTTGGTCTTCATTTTGCCTGGTTTGAGATCAGGTACTTTTATAGATCTTGTGTCCCCCACCCCTCCAGCCTGGCAGTATCTCACTACTGCCAATCCCTTTCTTATAATATTGTGATTAATGTTCAGGGTCTACTCATGAGTGAAAACATGTGGTACCCAGTTCTTGGTTTCTGCGATAGATCACTGAGTATTAGAGACTTTAAATCCATCCAAGCTGTTGTAAAGTTCACAATTTTGCCCTTCTTTATGGCTGTGTAATATTCCATCATGCATATATACAACATTTTAAAAAATCCATTCCAGTTTTTATGGGCAGCACAGTTGGTTCCATGATTTTACTATTGTGAACTGTACTGCTATAAACATGTATGTGCAGGTATCTTTTTTGTAGAATGATTTGAGTTTTTTTGTAGAATGATTTTGTAGAATGATTTGGGTATATTCCCAGTAGGGGGATTGCTGGGTCTTCATTGCCTTTTTAATAGTTCTAACTAGAAAATCACTTAGAAATTGACCAACATTTTATCTCTGATCTTGACACTGACTCCTTTCAAAGGTTTACTTTGCATTGTAAAGAGATCTACTAAAACCACCAATCCCATATAAGCATCTCTACAAATATATTATCATCACCATGACACAGAGAGCAAATATATCCTTCATTTAACTTATGGGCTTAAATTTAAAGGTCATTTAAAAATGGCTGCTAAATAAACAATAGATTTATGCCATATTCAACTCCTAGACAAGGCTTTCTCTTTTTACTTTATTTATTTATAATATAATAAACATTCTTAGACCCAAATCTCTCCATTGGAAAATCAAACCTAAATTCTATGCCAAGGAGAACAGAGAACTGGCTTTAAAGTTTGGGAATGATTGCGCAAGTTGCAGATTTATTATTTAGATAAAAGGCACCCAGAACATGAGCTGTCACAGGGTAGAGTCTAAAACTTCTGTTGGGAAAAAGAACATTTTCTTTCATTAAATGGCACTAGTGGAAACTCAGGCAGAGGCAAGTTGAGTGATTACTTGGGAAACACATGAAAAGGTCGCTTTGTATTCCAACAAAGAACGGATCTATTCAGGGGAATAATTCACTTCTAAATTAAGCTGCTGAAAAATTTTGCTGGCCTGGTGTGCCACGCAATAAATTTTCTTTTCATGGAGAAGCATAAAAGACACCCAAATATTATCCACAGAGGCACGCTGGAGGTCACTGAACTTGCTTCCAATGGGCTTGGGCTTGGCTGCAGATTAGTGCTGTTCCTTCCAGAACAGATGAAGACATCATTTAAACAGCGAAATGGGACGAGTCCCAAGGCCTTCGCTCTGGCACCCTTCTTGGGGTAAACACGGAGAAAGGAAACCGAGAACTGCCTTAACCCCTTGGGAGGGAGGGAGAGAATCCAGTACCTCTTTGAAGTCCTGTGTTGATGGTGTCTACTTAATCTAATAAGTCCAATAATTGCAGGAGCCTCTGAGGTGAGAATCAAAGGTCTCTCGTAAAGCCGGGGCTCTCAAATCTCTTTTAACTCCATACATCATGATGCTGACCTAAGCACTCTGGGAGAACATTAGAACAATAAAGCTATCATCTTCATTCCAAGGAACATTCCAGGCGCTTCCAGATACAAAATATACAGGGGCCATAAGGGCTGAAAATTTGAGAGTGATTTTTATTGAGTGTTTATGATACTCCGGGCACTGTTCATTTAATTCTCACAACGTACGGAAGGCCATAGCACACGAGAAAATCGGATCAGCAGGTGTGGAAAGTGTGGAGGAATAAGGAGACAGCAAAGGGTGCCTACACTGCTGTGAAGGACTGAAGATATCTACCTCAATAAGCAAGAAGGGAGAAAAGTTCGATGTTTGAGATGCTACCAAAACGAATTAAGCACACCCAATGCTTGAAATGATCTGACGCCTGGATGTCTAGAGCGAGTATGGCCAGATCTCACACTCCCTCTCAGCATTCTTCCGCTGCCTCTCTGCAAAACTCCATCCTTCAAGCTCAAAGCTCATTATCCTTGGATTCTGTGACGCTGCTGACTGTCACCCCGCTTCTTAATTTTCCTACATTGCCCCATGAACTCTCCTCCCAGAGAGGGAAAGCAGCTTCTCCCGCAGAGTGGTGGTTTCATTATTTCACCGGTCTCAGCTTAAACTGGCATGGAAAAGAACACCGCTTAAAGAGCAAACATCCACTAGCCAAACTCTTCTGTTCCCATCGCCATATTTACACACCCTCGACTAGACCACAGCCAGTGGACTCGACGGAGGGAGAGCAGTTACTGAAATCTGACGGTGATCCTAAAACTCAAAGCTCAAACAAACACGTGTGGGACCACAAGAGTTTTGTAAACTAAAACTGGCGGGAGATCACACAGCCTGGCTTCACGTGAGTCTGTTTTCTAAGACATTTTCCATTCTTCCTCCAAGGGTTTGGAATCACCCCTGTTCGTAATCAAAGAAAGCCACTCAGACTCAGGCCTTCTCTCTGTGTTTTCTGCCACAAAACTCACACACTCTCACAGCTTCAACGGTCCCTACTGGGGCAACGAGGCCCCGTGAGAACACTCATGCCCCTCTTCCCAAGGGCAGCCTCTCCTGGCCACCTGCCATGCATGTTCATGTGCATGGGGTCAAGTTCATGACCTTCCCAACCAGCTTCTCTACTTGACTTCCTGACAGCTGCCAGGACTATCGCCGTTGTTTCGGTAACACGAGGGTGGAACCTCAGAGCCGCTGTCTCCCACTGCTGCGGCACCCCACCACAAGACACCCAAATCCTGTCCACCCTTTCTCCTTTTCCCTTTTAATTCTTCCTTTCATCCCCACGACTGTCCCAACCCAGCCCTTCCTTCCTCATGTTGGCATTAATATGGCATTCTTTGAAACAGTCTTGCTTCTCTCTAAACTACCTGCTCTGATGTAAATCAGTACATCTAATGAAAACACCCCTTCTGCCAAGTCACAATCCTTCCCCGTGCCTCTTGTCTCTAGTGAAAGGTCCTCTGCAGGCTAATTTCTTTCTCTGTCTCCCTCTCTCTCCCCCCTACCCAACAGGGATGGTCTTCTCAACTGGCCTGCCGTGACGCCGTAGGCACGTGACTTTACCGATGACTTCACCTCTTCTGACCTTCGGTGGGACAGCTTGGTCCTTGAATATACACCACTCCATATTATCGTTTTACCTCTCATGTGTGTATAGCAGGTATTCTCATCTATGGATTCCTTCATGGTAAAGAACGGGATTACATTTCTTCCCAACATTCCACGGGAGATCAGGACTGTGCACAGGCAAGGCATTTGAAAAATATTTGCTGAGCCGGGCTCGGTGGCTCAGCCTGTAATCCTGCACCTTTGGGAGGCTGAGGTGAGTGGATTGTCTGAGCCCGCGGGTTCGAGACCCACCTGGGCAACTTGGCGAGACCTCATCTCTACAATAAATCAAAAAATTAGCTGGGTGTGGTAGTGCGCGCCTGTAGTTCCAGCTACTTTGGAAGGCCGAGGCGGAAGGATCGCCGGAGCCCAGCAGGTCGAGGCTGCGGTGGCTGGGAGTAGCCACTGCACTCCAGTCTGGGCGACAGAGTGAGACTCCAACTCAAAAAAAAGAAAAAAGAAAAATATTTGCTGAATGAATGAACCTGCTGAGAAGCATCTACTAGTGTAAGCCCCAGGGCACTCCAGAACACATCGCTGGGGTGCAACGGCATGCGCCTCGGATTCTAAAAGCAAGCAGCTTTCCTGTTTTGGCAATTGCCAAATTGCGTCCATGGGTCAAAAAGTTCTCTCTGACTTGGCTGCATGGCCAGTCACCGCAGCCCGCATAGAGAACACAGAACACTTCTGAAACAAAGAGCCATTGGAGGGACGTTGGCATTTGATACCTAGCCAATCTGTGTGTGGTTTATAACTCTTTTATGCTTATTCTGGGACAAAACCTTGGCAACGAACCTCCCAGGAAGAACGCAGGCAGATAATTTACATGAACAGCTCTGAAATGTGACTTTGCCCAACACTCTCCTGGTACACACGGCCTATTTGGATGTTCAGTCATTTTGCCATCTATCAGTAATAATAGGTGATGACAATATCACTGGGCCACTGTGAAGCGCAGGTTGAGTAGTGGCCCTTAGCCACAATGCCTGGAACCAGATGAGCTGATGTCAGATTTTTGTCCCCACATTTTGGAATATTTGCATTTACATGATGAAATATCTTGGGGTTTAAGACCAAGCCTAAACAGAAAATTCATGTATGACTCATATATGCCTTATGCACACGGCCTGAAGGTAATTTTATATAATATTTTAAATAATTTTGTGGTTGGTCACATGAGGCCAGGTGCGGAATTGTCCAAGAAGTTTCAAATTTTGAAGCATTTCGGATTTGGGGATGAGGAATGTTCACTCTGCATCAACAGGGACTTTTTTCCCCCCCGACTTCTCTGAAATTGGCTCTCGAAGAACTTGCTTCAAAAACAAAAAGGGAAAGCAGCTTCTCATGAAGAGTGGTGGTTTCATTATTTCACCGGACTTGGCTTAAACTGGCATGGAAAGGAACACCGCAAGAGCAAACATCCACTAGCCAAACTCTTCTGATCCCGTCGCCGTATTTACACACACTAGACTAGACCACAGCCAGTGGGCTCGATGGAGGGAGGGCAGTTACTGGAATCTGATGGTGATCCTAAAACTCAAAGCTCAAGCAAACACATTTGGGACCATGAGAGTTTTGTAAACTAAAACTGATGGGGGATCCCACAGCCTGGCCTCCCATGAATCTGAACTTCTACGACATTTTCCATTGTTCCTCCTCGGGTTTGGAATCACCACTGCTCTTGCAAACCAGAAACAGGCATGGCTGTCTGACAAATCATTGGCCGGTCACTCTTTCAAGATTCCTAAAGATAGGGAAACAGGCCGGGGGTGGTGGCTCAGCCTGTCATCCCAGCACTTTGGGAGGCTGAGGCCAAGAGGATTGCCTGAGCCCACAGGTTTGAGACCCACCCAGGCAACTTGGTGAGACCTCGTCTCCACAATAAATCACAAAAACTAGCCGGGCATGGTGGCACACACCTATAGTTCCAGCTACTTGGAAGGCTGAGGCAGAAGGATCACTAGAGCGCAGCAAGTCAAGGCTGCAGAGGTCATGAGCGTGTCGCTGCACTCCAGTCTGGGCAAGAGTGAGACTCCAACTCAAAAAAATAAAAAAAAAAAAAATAGATAGGGAAGCAGTGGCGAGTGACATTCTATTTTGTATCAAAGAAAACCAAAAGTTAAGGCTTTCTGTTTTCACTTTCTGAGGGAGAGGTGACAGAGAAGTAGAAAAGCAAAGCACTTGCAGGTGAAAGATTTTTTTCAGCTCATCAAAAGACTCCAAGATAACAAAGGCACTGGCATGAATACAAAGTTGTCTTTGAACCTAACCCAGCCCGTGCGGTACACTGCTTTCCCCGGATTGTCAACGTTTCCCATGGAAAGGGCGAACGCGGGCAGTCATGGGGCTTCTGGAAGCTTCTCCCTTTCACTCCTCAAGCACTTCCTCCTCACAGCAGCCTGTTCCAGCTCACACAGTAGAAAAGTCAGAGGCCAATGCCCACCTGAAAGCAGCCCTGGGGGGAAGGCATGGGCAGTAGGGGGTGGGGTGAGGGGAGGGGCTCAGGAGAGAAAGCATCACGGCAAGCGGTGCAGCTGGCAAGCGGTGCAGCTGGCGCTGTGGGGACCGTCCACACAGGAGGTGTGGGACAAGAAGCAGTGTGGGGAGACTTGGGGGCAAGCTCTGAGCATCTCCCGGATGCCAAGATAGGACGATTGTGCGAGCCTGGGGAAGCAGCCGGGTGTAGGCAGTGTCTGGGCAAGAAGCAAGACGGACACTCCAGCTCTGAAAAATAAAAAGGAATCCTTTCTTGTTTTTTATTATTCTTTTCTTCTCAGCTCAAGCCTTACATTTGAATATTTCTTTTCTTAAAGCTTCAAAGGCTGTCACTGAGGATTGGGGAAAGAGAGCTCTGCTATAAGAGCTATTTCATTTTGTTTTGTTTTGTTTGAGTCGGAGTCTTATTTCGTCGCCCAGGCTGGAGTGTGGTGGCACGCTCACAGCTATCCCAGCATGGACCTGCTGGGCTCCAGAGATCCTTCTGCCTCAGCCTCCCAAGTAGCTGGAACTACAGCCGCATACTACCACACCTAGCTAATCTTTGATTTATTGTAGAGACAGGTCTTGCCAAGCTGCCCGGGCTGGTCTCGAACCTGCAGGCTCAGGCCTCCCAAAATGCTGGGATGACAGGCTGAGCCACCGAACCCGGCCTTGTTAATATTTTTAAAACTGAGCCGAGCCCCCTCGCACGTGCTGTATGTCAGCGTCTCACTCCCCAGTTCCATCCTTAACGCAGTGCACATGGCGGAGTCAACAGGTCACATTTTTTAGGACAGAGTGATATTTACCAAACGTACATATGCATGTGAGAAGCACAAACAAGTCACTCCAAAGAGGCCAAAGTCATGCTCCGTCTCTTTCCCAGTTCTGTGAAATATATGCTATCTCTAGGGATATACCGTGACTTCACTCGATGGAGAAAAAGCAGGCGTCAAAAACCGTAACTGACTTAGAAGTGTCAGGTGATCTCAGTGATGCCTTTCAAAATAGTTACAATTGGGTCATACTCCTCTTAGTTTAGCACCAGGTAGTTTTTCTTAAATTCTTTGTTTTTTAAAAAATTGAATCCACATGGACAGCATGAACTTACTTCTTTGACAAAAATACAGAAGAAAACACATTTTCCCTTAGCTTAACGCTTTGAACAAGTGCATTAAACTACTTTGGTAAAGGCGATGCGATGTGCCTTGCCATTTTCGTTCATGTAATTGCAATTTAATATACCAGAATACCGTGTTACAAGATATCCTCCAATTCCAGTTTGTTCTGATCCTATCTGAGAGTCAAAAAAAATAAGTCTGTAATTTCACGGTTACGGATTTTCAAAGTCCAAAATTTAGGGGGTTAGGTTTACCAGCAGAAGATTTTTAAAATAGTCATCTGTTCTAACTTTTTTATGCTTCAGAAAAAGTCATTGCCTAAAAGATAAAACATACGTGGCCCTTTTATTAAATATATATATATAAGAGAGAGAGAGAGAGAGAGAGAGAGAGAGAGAGAGAGAGAGAGAGAGGAGAGAGAGGCAGGTGGTAAGTCAGGAAAATGAGCAGATAGGAAAAGAGAGACAGGAGACGGGCAGCTCAACAGGCAGCTACATGAGTTTATTCCAAGTAGGCAAGCTGCTGAGTGGGACCACAGATTGAGACTGAAGCCCACCACTGCCTACAGGCTAAGGCAGTTACAGGGCTTGGGGAGAAAATTTTGCAGAGGGTATTGCTGGGGGTAACTAAGGCTTGTGGTTAAGTAGTTGAGAGGAAGCCTTGCGATCAGGTTAGGTGTTACATATGGCAGGATGCTTTGCAGCCTTCGCCTGGTTGGTAATTTCCCATCCTGGGGTAGCTAGCAAAATGGCAGGGAGCTTAAGATGGTGTTACCCGGGATAACAGCAGGGTCTTGCTGTGTTGCCCAGGCTGGACTCAAGCTCCTGGCCTCAAGCAATCCTCCTGCCTCAGCTTCCCGAGTAGCTGGGACTCTTGGCACGGGTCACACGCCCAGCTAGCCCTTTTAATCTTCTAAACCCCTCTAGGCATTTGCTATTTAAAAACTGCTACTCATCCACCCATTATTCACCCTTCGAGAAAAAGAGAAACTGAGGCAGCACGGAAGCAATTGCCTGAGGTGTGCGCACGATGAAAATCTATACTCTGAGGACTGGCCAGATCTACGTGGCCAGCTTCAATTGCCCCCCAGTGCCCTGGGCAATTTCTGTGAATATCCCTTCTTGGCGCACACTCCCATGGTCTCCCCAAGACCGCTGCCCACGCCTGCCACTGTCTCTCAACTATGTCGGCATCCTCTCCACCTTTAAAGAAAATGTCTAATCCGAACACTCAGTGCTCCCCACCTGCCTACACATGGTCCACCCACACCCAGGCCGCTTCCTCCTCATCCTCTGTGATTGTGCCATCCTCCCGTGTATGTGTGCTAACGTGAGGGACCGATGACAGCCCTGCCTCCACTATTGTCCTCACTTTCAGAAGAGCCCACGCCATGGCCAGATCTTTCTCGCCGTCAGCCTTCACTGCAGTACAGCTTTTGCCCCAGTCACCATGACAGTTTCTCACAGGTCGCTGATGACCTTCGTTCGGCTGAGTCCAACGAGCACTTTCCCACCTGTGTCGCTCTTCTCCGAGTTTTTCCTCACCATCAGCTTCTTTTTCGACCTACATCAAGCAGGTGTCCCTGAGTTTTCCTTTTCCTTCTCCAACCATGCTTTCTCTAGTCATCTTCACATGCTTTTCTTCCCATAACCACACCTTAAAAAAGAACTCTGCGGGTGGCCCATGCAGGACTTGAGAATCCAGTGGACTTGAGTGTCCACTGACGTGGACAGTCAGGCCCCAGTCGCAAGCTGTAGGGGTCATGTGAGTAGCTTTCTGGAAAGAGCAGACCCTGGCGTGCCTCACACTCTGATAGGAGTCTCATAGGGCTCAAAAAGAAGTTAGGAGCCACCCCCTTAAGTGTGGATGTTCGCAGGAAACAACAGCCGGTCCTTCTTCTTTCATCTCATCTTTCTCTTGGGAGTCTCTTATTGCCTTCCATGACTACAATTTACACGCACATTTCATTGGCCTCCAGTTTCTATTTCCTGTTTTCTCCCTTCTTCTGAGCATTTGATTGATATTGACAACTATCCACCAGACATCACTCCTTGGACTTAGTATGTCTGAACCAAACTCATTCTCTTCCCTTGTATTTTTTTTTTTGAGTGGGAGTCTCACTCTGTTGCCCAGACTGGAGTGCAGTGGCCACTCCCGGCCACCGCAGCCTCGACCTGCTGGGCTCCGGCGATCCTTCCGCCTCAGCCTTCCGAATAGCTGGAACTACAGACGTGCTCTACCACGCCCGGCTATTTTTTTCTTTTTTATAGGAACAGGTTCTTGCTCTGTCACCCAGGCTGGAGTGCAGTGGCACAATCACAGCTGATAGCAGTCTTGAACTCCTGGACAAAAACAAAATAACTCAAACTCCAAAAAAAAGAAAAAATTGGTAAGTCACTTTTTACCATGTCCATTCCAAGTCATGAAACGTCTGTCTTCAAGGAAACAGAAGCTCAAATACACTTGCGAAGACCTGATGGCGAGACGTGGACAGTCAGGCCCCAGTCGCAAGGCGTCGGGAGATGGAACTGGCGGGCCAGGAAGCAGCTGCAGCTGGCCCAGCTGGCTCTCTGGTGCAAACGACAATGGCCACAGGCTGAATTCGGATTCCGCCACTCACCAGCTGGCCTTGGGCACGGCTGGGCCTCTCCTCGCTGCAACACGTGCAGGGGGTGAACCAGGCACTAGGCACTGCATGGGCCGCAGCGCCAAGATGAGGAGACAGACCCGGTGGTGTCCTCCAGAGCCTGCAGGCTGGAGGGAAGTTGGTCATTCGTCACACATTTTAGAAATCAACCCCTGTTCGCCCCGAGAATACTTGCCATCGGCGCCAGCAGCTGTAGCGTTTCCCCCAGATAAATCGTGGATCATATCCTGGCCTCACTCCCAAGGTCTGCCACAGAATATCTCACTTTTGTTATTATTTTTGCTTTGCTCTAGTATACCAATCCTCTTCGGAAACAGACAATATCATTCTATTATTTGTAGCATTGTTTTTAGTAGTGGTATTTCCATTTACAAACTACGGTAATTCTCTCCTCTTTTTTTTTGTAATTCTCGTTAGGATTGGTGACAAGTTCTGCCTAGAAATAACTCCAAGAACAGTTTTTATATTTTATTTTCACACTGAAAACCAGTCAGATTTTCTTCAGCCTCCAAGAGCATGTTTATGTAAGATTAAATGAACACAGCAGTGAGCTGCGCTTCTTGGTTTCTTCCTAGAGGGGAATGAGTTAAAACTGTGGTCAAGGGCTTTGAAGAAGCGCGTGGCTCTTCTACAGTGCACCTTGCCTTATTTTGGGGACCCGGGGTGGCCTGCTTGAGAAAGGCTGGCAGAGCTGAGCTCTGCTCAGTGGGCGAAGGTGACACAGGTGGAGGAGGGATAGCTCTTTCAGCACAGGGGACAGCAGGTGCAGAAGCTCCCGCAGGACTTCAGCGAGCCTGAGGGACCCAAGGAGGCCACTGTCTATTCCCTACATTGCTGCAAGGATTAAGAAACACAAGTGAAGCAGGTGCGAGGCTGGCGCACCATAAGCACTCAGTGATTGCTGGGTATGGCACAGAGATTGTCACAAAGTCCTGCAGGTACAGTGTGGCAGCAGGCATGGGCAGGAAGGAGCAGCCTGGGGACCCCTGGGTGTCAGGCAGGAGGGGTGTGATCGGGCTCTCTGCGGCGTGCTATGGGATCAAAGTAGGGTTCAGGGGAAGAGCAGGGCTGTGACATAGTCTAAAGCATCTTTCCTCTTCTGCTTGTCGGAGATGTGGGTTTCCAGTTCAAGTCAGCATCGATAGGCAAAACTGGAATTACCTTATTTCATTAGCTTTAAAACGAATTAGAAATGTCTTATGAAACGATTAATTTATGGGAAATTTAGAGAACAGAAGAACAAGTTAAACTACACCATGAAGACGTAATCACAAGATCCAGACTACGGGAAACTCCACAGGGCAAACACAGCTTTTTCAACAGAAACTTGAAGGAGTGAAAGAGAGAGAGAGATGGGGAAGAAGCTGACCGACTGAGAGAGACCTGGAAGACATATCAACCAATCACCACGCACGGACCTTACATGGATTCTCATTCAAACACATAAACCTTTACAAATATATGACATTTACGATAGAAGTTTAAACACTATCTGGACGTCTGATTACATTAGGGGATTATTTTGAATAGTTTTTTAGTTTTTTTTTTTAAGTTTTTATCTTCTAAAGGCATACTGAAATATTTATGGATGAAATGATACCTACCTGAGATTGTTTCAAATCGCTACACGGGAAGGAGGAGGGAGGGCAGGACCGATGAAACTAGACTGGCCTGGAGTGAATAATTCTTGCATCTGGGTGCATGGGGGTTCGTTTTCCCGTTCTGCCTGTATTTGTGCATGTCTGAAAATTTCCGCAATAAAGAGACGTTTGAAAAACAAAAAGTCTCACTGACCTCTGTGTTGAATAAATAATCTTCAGTTCACGGAGAATGACACATTCCAAGTTATGTGGTATTTGTTCAAGTGACTACACGTTTAACAACACTCATATCCACCTCTCCCTGTATCGACAGAGAAACTTTTCTAATGACAAGGACGACGATGAATACATATGTTTAAAAAAAAAAAGTACTGGTTTAAGTCAATAGAATGTGTTGTCTATATTCTCTGGCATAGTGTTAGGCAAGGTAAGGACTGCAGAAGAAGCCTTGGTTTCTACCGCCGAGAAACCCTGATAAAAACACTTCTAGCCGGGTTCGGTGGCTCAGCCTGTAATCCCGCGCCTTTGGGAGGCTGAGGCGAGTGGATTGCCTGAGCCCGCAGGCTGGAGACCCGCCTGGGCAGCAAGACCTCATCTCTACAATAAATCAAAAAATCAGCCGGGCGTGGTAGTGCATGCGTGTAATTCCGGCTACTCGGAAAGCTGAGCGGAAGGATCGCCGGAGCCCAGCAGTCGAGGCTGCAGTGGCTGGGAGCGGCCACTGCACTCCAGTCTGGGCAACACAGTGAGATTCCAACTCAAAATAATAATAATAATAATAATAATAAAAACGCTTCTATCTGCCTGAACTACCTGTTTTCGGCTTCGGTTTAAAGTGAATGCTCCCATACCATCAATTTCCTGTGTTACAACTTGTGTAGAAAGAGATCACACGCTAGGTAAATGCTATGGTGGTTAAATTATTCTGTGCTTGTATTTCCAAAAACAGGTGTGATTTTCACCGATCTTGCCTTTTGTTCCCTGGGAATCAGCATCAGCCAACAGCTCTGGTGATGGCAAAGGTTTGAAAGTCCATTAATTCGAATGAATTGATAACAAAACGTTTCCAGACGGCGACACACACAGGTGAGTAAGTCATTCTGTCTGGTGATCTCTCCTGGCCCGGTGCTTCTTCCGTTCCCCTGGGAAATATTTGCCAAGCACTTCCTGTGCCCAGCCCAGCTCTGGGTGTAGAGGATGGTGTGGTGAACAGAGGAGGAAACGTTCTGGGCCTCAGGGTGCCCACTTCCCATGCAATGAAGAGGAGGAGATGAATACTTTTTTTTTAAAGGCCAGGCACGGTGGCCCACACCTGTAATTGCACTACTTTGAAAGGCTGAGGTGGAAGGATCGCTTGAGCCCAGGAGCTCGAGATCAACTTGGGCAACACAGCAAGACCTCATCTCTACAAAAAATTGTTTTAAATTAGCTGGGCCATGGTCCTGTAGTGTGTCTGTAGTCCCAGCTACTCAGGAGGCTGAGGCGGGAGGATTGCTTGAGCCCAGGAGAGCAAGGTTGCAGTGAGCTGTGATTGCACAACTGCACTCCAGCCTAGGTGACAGAGAGAGACACTGCCTAAAAAAGGAAAAGAAAAGAAAAGAAAAGGACCTATACGGTATTAAGAGCTGATAAACTCTATGTGGAAAATAAAGCCAAGAAGGATAGCAGAGAATGAGAATACACACGGTGGAGGTTGCTATGTCAGGGAGGACAGACAGGCAAGGCTGTCTAGGCAGGATGTCCAGGTGGGAGGACTTGCTACTGGAGGCTGGGATTGAGAGAGGAAGTGAGTGGGTGTACACCTGGGGAGGAGCACCCCTGCAGAAAGAGCACCAAGTCCCTCAGGTGGGAGTGCACCTGGCATGCTCAGCCAACGGCCAGGAGGCCAGTGTGGCTGGACCAGCGTAGGTGGGCGCCATGATTACCAGTGTCCAGCCCCAGGAGGAGTCTGGCCTTACCAGGCAAAGCAGTTGGATGGTCCCAGTGGAGGGACCCGGGAAAGCCTCTGTAGCAACAAGACCGATTCTAGACATTCCCCGGGGCCAGAGGAAACACTGTAGACGCGACTCTGATCTGCCTCCTACCTCTTGTCTCTCTCTCCCACATCCCCCGCTGGCACCCCAGTCTTCCAGCCAGCGGGGAGCCAGGGCAACCTGGGAGGAGAGGCCACTGGCCCCGTCCAAGCCACAGCTAAGGGAGGGGAGAATCTTAACTCTGAACGAACCCGAATTTGAACTACAACACAGAAGTGAACATTTCGACTCCTGAAATGAGAAGCATCTCAGCAATAAAGTAATTGGAGGTCTTCTTATTATCTCAGGCCCACTAGAGACATTCCAGGACCTGCCCGAGGATTCAGCCAAAGACCCAAGGTGCCAGGGCCCTCCACGGCGGGTCTGCAGGCACTGCCATTGAGAAGATGTGAAGCCAGCTCCGTGGGGCCACACGTGGTGGCATCTTGCTTATTTGCTGCGACATTTTGAAGCTCTGACATCCTTAATAAGGATTCTAAGCATGGAAGAGAGGCAGCGGGTTCGCCATTTGTGACGTGAGTCAACCTCACGGTCTTTCTTTTTCACCCCCTTGGAACATGCCAGAACACTAGGACAACCCTGAACCCTCCTTCGTTGCTTTTGACTTGTGAAGTCACACATTCACTTTCCCATTTCTGAGAGTCATTTTCTGTGGATTCTCTCATGCTTGCAAGTCCTGTTCCTAGATGTGGACTCTCTTGTAAAAGCGCCGTGAATGGTTGCACTTGACAGTCACGCCAAACAGTCAGAAGGCAAATGTGAGCCGACACTGAGTTAGTCAAGCCGATTCATTAAACACGAGAAACCCCAGATGCGTGCGAGTTGAATCGACTGTCATCTTCCAGTGACGGCTGCTGATCTGACGTGATAAGAGAAAGTTCCCGCGCGTGGATAGCCGCCTCACCTCCCGGATGGTCCGGGACGTCGTTAACTCATACAGACTGATTCTGGCCCCGGTTCAAACTTGGAAGCCTTTGTTCTTGGGGCTCAGAGGATGGCTTTGAAGTTCAGGATAAAGCTCTTCTAACACACCATTACCAAAGAATAACCTTTGGATTATGATCTCATGAAAGTATAATCAATAACTCACACAAGTTAAAACCATGGCAAACAGAGACGGTCCTGTAATTGGACCTTTATGAATTCCATATGTTGAGATCCCGGCTCGCTTGCGGTCCTGCATAATACATCACTCTCTTCCCCAAACACAGCCGCCCAACTTTCTTAAAAAGGCTGTGAAACTTTTCACAGCTACTGTCAGTCTTGAACTCTTCAGACCCCTGAGGACGGCGTGGAGACCTGACGGACAGGATTTTCTGGACAGCTTAAAAGAATTCGTGTCTCCCTCAAATCCAGCAGACACTCGTTGTGTAAGGCAGTTTAATCAAAGCCAGTTACTTTTTACTTAATTGCATGGCTCGTGTGCTTTAAAACATATATCTGCGGGGGAAGACTTTTCCAACAAATCACTGTTAAAGTATAAATGAAAGTATATTCATTTAGCAAAGACGCTCTCATGGGAAGTTCTCAGATGCCTGGCCAGGCTAGCAAGTCATTATGTCATTATCTACATTATCTAGGATTTATTTTCTCTCTCTCTGCTTCTCTCTGTCTCTCTCTGCTTTCTCTCTCTCCATCTGTCTCTGTCTCTCTGTCTCTCTCTCTCCCTCCCTCTCTTTTTGTCTCTGTGTCTATCTCCCTCTGTCTGTCTCTCTCTGTCTCTTTCTCCGTCTGCCTCTGTTTCTCTCAGTCTCACTTTCTGCCTGTCTCTCACTCGACTAAATTGCATCATTAGGGAATTAGAAATGTGAATGTTTGGCGCAGCCCAGTTGCTTTCCCTTTGGCAGGAAAGGGAGTAAGCATGAGCGGAAAGATTTGGGAAGAAAAGTCCCCCACCTAGGGCCACAGCAGGAAAAGGCCAAAGCCAACAGAGTCCTGATCTTCCTAAGCGGACGGAGGCGCCTGAGTAGAAGGAGCACATGACAACAGCGTGGCGGCCGTCCGAGGGAGGATGAGTCCCGTCCTTTTGGATGAAGCGTCCGCTTCTGAGCCAGGAAAGCCATGCGCCATAAATAATGCGGGGCACAGCAAAGGAGCCATTTTTGCATCTTTGCTCCTTCCCTGGTGGGAGCTCCCACCGACGCCCCGACCTAGGGCACCTGGGTCGGCCTTGGGACCTGTCATCATGGACTCTTCTTTCTTTCGGAACATGCTTGAAAATCATTAGCCAGAGTTAATTTCTGTCAAATGTGTGTCTCTCTGGCTTCCTAGTTCAAAACAGCCCAGCTTGCGTGATGTGTGTGGCTCTGCTGCCACGAAAAAAACGGCATTTCCCTCCCATTAAACAGGAAAGACGGATTCACAGCGCGTTCCCTGTGCTCATCTGCCTCCCAGATCTCACTCTCGCTCCGTATCTTCTGTCTGATTAGGATCCCTAAAGGCAGAGATGACAACTATTTGTTAGCCTAATTTCAGTCCAGTTATTTTATAAAAGTCATTTCAAAGGTCTTGCACACAAAAGGATGATAAAAGAAAACCCGCCACATCAAAGGGGAATGGAGCAGGCTTTTGAATGTCTTCAGACGGATTGTTTTTTAAGAAAATGTCAGTGGGTTTGTTAGGGTCCCAGTTGTAACAGAAGATTACAGGCTACATAAAGAAGAAAAGGGCTAGCCAGACACAGTGGTTCATGCCTGTCATCCCAGTACTTTGGGAGGCGGAGATGAGAGGACTGACTGAGCTCAGGGTTTCGAGATCAGCCTGGGCAACTTGGCGAGACCTCGCTTCTACAATAAATAAAAAAAATTAACCAGGCAGGGTGGCGCACATCTGTAGTCCCAGCTACTCAGGAGGCTGAGGAGGAAGGATAGTCTGAGCCCAGCAGGTCAAGGCTGCTGTAGTCACGATCGTACCATTGCACTCCAGCCTAGGCGACAGAATGAGACTCCAATTCAAAAAAAAAAAGCAGCAGCAGATCAATAGAAAAACTAGACGTGCCTAAATCAGCAAGGCTGATGTGATTTTATTCACGATTTGTGTGAATCTATAGAACCAAAAGCTTTGAGAACTTGGCCTCTTTCATTCACCTTTTGGGAAGGAGGGTGAAAAATTATCGACCAGTCGGTATCAATATCTGTTTTAAAAGCTCTTCTAAAACCTAAAAGAACCAGCTAGACGTCAACATAATCAACACAAAGTCACAAGATGCAAACAGTGTCAGACTACACTAATGTCCTTCCTCGAGAGAGGTCGGAAACCACAGAGAGACCTGCCACTGTTTCAGCGTTGATATTGATTACTTCCCACACGGCTGACTTAGAAAGCAGGAGATCCAGCCTCTAGCCTTCTGTGGGATGGCCACACAACAGATTTAAGAGACCCACCGAGAGCATAAACTTATTTCAGCCCAGTGGACCTACTGGATGGTGTTTTATTCAGATTAGCTTGGAAACCAATCGATTAGATGTTCTTATCAGTGACTGATAAACAGAAGATGGACGGGCTCACATTGCCTCCTCTTTTTCTGCATTTCCACTCCCAAGCGTTACCATGTGGTCATGCTGTTATTCTTTTTTTTTTTTTAATCGATGTCTCACTCTGTTGCCCAGGCTGGAGTGCAGTAGCACGCTCCAGTCATCACAGCCTCGACCTGCTGGGCTCAGGTGATCCTTCCGCCTCAGTCTTCCAAGAAGCTGGAACTACAGGTGTGTCCCACCAAGCCCGGCTAATTTTTTTATTTATTGTAAAGATGAGGTCTTGCCAAGTTGCCTAGACTGGTCCTGAACCCCTGAGCTCAGGCAGTCCTCTCACCTAGGCCTCCCAAAGTGCTGGGATTACAGGCTTGAGCCACCACGCCCGGGCTGTTACTTTATGTGACCCTTCCTGATCCCTCCAAGTCATTCTGTTTCAAAAAAAATCAAACCTGTCCGTAACATTTACTTCTAAAATATCTCCCTCCCAGAGAGTAAACCTGTCCACAGAACTCTTTCTGTCCGTTTTTATTTAAATAACGACTTGGCATATTTACGTATCTCTCTTTGGTGTCTTCCCTCAATGTCCTTGGGTTGTGTCATATTACTTTGGGTGATATTATTAGAGGAAATTTTAAAGTTCTAGTTTCATGGGGGGAAGCATGTTTACTAAATGGAAGAAGGGAAGGGAGAGCAGAGGGATTGTAGTTCTAGGATAAGGGGAGTCTGGGGGAAAAAACGCATCTCCAAGAAAAAGCCAAAGCTTTAAAATAAGGGGACCACAGCACACAAGGGTGAGCATACATCGCACTCACATGAGGTCTTTCCTTCTCCGCAGCCATGGATGAGAGACAAACACACGCGATGAATACAGGCGTCTAGATGCAGGTTAATGCTTCTACGGTAAAAGTCAGACCAACTTTTCAAAGTCACGTACAAGCAGTCTATTGTTAAGCATATATATTATCTGACCGTTAAACAGTTTCCAACTCTGTCAGAGAAATCTGTATCTGTGATTCCTTTTGGTGCTGTCAGAGAGCTTGGTGAACAGGCCAGTCTTCACAAAGCCCTCTGAAGTAAAATGCTTTAGAAGTGGACAGATTCAAGATCACTTGGGGAAGCCAAGGAGCAGGAAGGGTAAGTGACATTTCCAACACCCACCCAGTCAGGCCGGCCCAGCACACTCCCATGACACTGGGCCCCTACCAAACACTTTCACTGTGTCATTGTTAAATGCCTGGCATGTCCTGGCCACGGGTGGGTGAAATTCTTCATGGCCAGAACCGAGTAGCCCGGGAGTACCTATAACCACCACCCAGCTACTGCCTCAAAACTGAGCATTAAAGTCTGTATGCATGCGTGCATGGATGTGTGTGTGTGTCTTTAAAGGACTGGATGGCACAAAAACAAATCAGCAGACCTCTCCATACTCCACTCAGGAGAAAAACCGGGCAAGTTTTTCTTCCACATTTTATGGTAACTGTTGTATTGTGACACGATGACACTGCACAATACTAGACTGAAACAGTGGAAAGCTCTGCTCTGGTGGTCAGAAAATAGGTGCCCTCTTGCCAGAACTGCTGCTAACTCTCTCGGGGATGCTGAGAAGTCAGTCATCATCTCTGGTCCTCGGGCTCCTCATCTGAAAAATAAGATGGTTGAACTAATCTTCAAGATTCCTTTCCTTCTAAGAGTTTACAGTTTGAAGGAAATTCTTGACAGAGTCTGTCAAGGTTTAATCTAGAGTGTCGAGCATTTGGGAAGAACACAGTTGACTGCATACTCAGCCAGGTAGAGAATTGATGAGCTCAGTACTGAGTTAGTTCTTCAAGTCTCAGCGTATTGGTTTTGTGTTCTTAGTGGCCTGAGACCCAATGAGTAATCTTTCCAAAAACACATGCACACCTAGAAAGTCGAAGCACAAACACCTTTGGAGACATCTTTGCCTTTATCAATTCCTGATGTTTTCTAAATGCATAGATATATTTTGGTAACCAATTGAGGCTACTTAGGGAGCCCATGGGACGGTTGAGGACAACTCCCTCTATCCCTACCCCTCTCCTTCCTGTGCGCCCCACAATTGCCACAGGAGATTCTATTTCAAGAAGCCCCCTGACGCTCCTGCCTCTGCAGCACAGAGGCCAGAAGTTAAAAAAAATTTGGCCAGGCTCAGTGGCTCAACCTGTAATCCCAGCACTTTGGGAGGCCGAGGTGAGTGGATTGCCTGAGCCCATGGGTTCGAGACCCACCTGGGCAACTTGACGAGACCTCATCTCTTCAATAAATCAAAAATTAGTCGGGCGTGGTAGCACGCACCTGTAGTTCCAGCTACTTGGAAGACTGAGGAGGAAGGATTGCGGGAGCCCAGCAGATCGAGGCTGCGGTGGCCAGGAGCGGCCACTGCACTCCAGTCTGGGCGGCAGAGTGAGACTCCAACTCAAAAAAACAAAAGACAACAACCATTGGTGCCTAACCACCAGGCTTCCCCTCTCCCTCTGTAACCCCAAACCGTTTCGTTCCACAGAGAGCAAATTCTGCAGACGTTAACAGACTGCTCAAAGCCTAAAACACAGATATGTACTTAGACATCAAGTGAAGCCGGCTCTGTGGGCTGAGTTCTTTCTCCAAGACTCTTCTCTTTCCCCCCTCCCCTCTTCCTCCACTTGGACACACAGCTCTGAGAGTTTTGGTTGGCAAATTAATTTGCCTTTTCCTTCACAAAACACCCTTATGAACATGTGTATTTGCTCAGTGTCTCCCCATTTTGATACAATGTAGCAAATGCGTTATTCTTCCTAAGAAGTGCTTTGTTCCTGCTGGTGATGACTAGAGCTCTCTAAACCTTGAAGTTGATCTGCTTGCTAATCCCATTCTGCCTCGTCCTTATGGAAATTGAAAAAATAATACCCCTGAGTGCTATACATTAATGTAAATCATACATCACTTAATATATACAATTTTTTTAAGTGGTCTCTTGCTCTGTCGCCCAGGCTGAAGTACAGTGGCACATTCACGGCCACCCTAGCATCGACCTGCTGGGCTCAGGTGATCCTTCTGCCTCAGCCTTCCAAGTAACTGGAAATACAGATGCACGCCACCACATCTAGCTAATTTTTTTTATTTATTGTAGAGACGAGCTCTCGCCAAGTTGCCTGGGCTTGATTTTACAGGTTGAGCCACTGAGCCTGGCCAAATTTTCTTTTTAAGTGTACATAAAACTAAGCGTTTCAATCACTTACTGCAAAATATTACAATAAATTCATCTGCATGTGTCTGTGAAACTTGCAGAGAAACTCATATAGATGTTAATGTACTCATATTCACTTAAAATTAGTAGAAAATGTGCTTCTTTGCTATGTTCAAAAGGAAGGACCTGTCTCATTCTTTAGAAATCACCCGCTAGGGCCGGGAGCAGTGGCTCACGCTATAATCCCAGCACTTTGGGAGGCCGAGGTGAGGGGATTGCCTGAGCCCACGGGTTTGAGACTAGTCTGAGAAACTTGGCGAGACCTCATCTGTACAATAAAAAATAAATTAAAAAAAAATAGCTGGGCGTGGTGGCACACACCCGTAGTTCCAGTTACTTGGAAGGCTGAGGTGGGAGGATCACCTGAGCCCAGGAGGTTGAGGCTGCGGTGGCCATGAGTGTGCCACTGCACTCCAGTCTGGGCGACAGAGTGAGAACAAAGAAAGAAAGAGGAAAGAAAGAAAGAAAGAAAGAAGGAAGGAAGGAAGGAAGGAAGGAAGGAAGGAAGAAAATAAATAAATCACCTACTAGGTGATTGTATTTGTATTTGTAGGCTGGAAGTATAATTTATAATGTGGTGTCTACCCAATGAATCCCATGTTCACAATAAGTAGTCATTCCCGGGCAAAGTCTCTTGCCTTGAGGAACTGTAATAGCCCGTATGGAAGAGAGGAGGATCGCTCACCTACCATGAACTGAGACCCCCGCTACTCCCTACAGTAGGGAATTCCCACTGAGATCAACTTGTCACAGCTGAACAAAAATGCAGATGCAAATCAATAATGATCAGGACCACCTGAAAAGCTTCATCTGGAGGTTTTTTGAGAGAACAGAAAAAGGACACGCTGGTGTTACTCTGCTGGGTGTATGACATAACTGTGACCAACCACTCAGCAGCAACGTGTGTGCCAGAACAGTGATGAGCATTCGGACTCAGAAATTCCATTTCTGGAACCCAGTCCTAAGGACGTAATCCTAATATGGAAAGGGTTTTATGCATCAGATTACTCTTCACAGGGTTATTTATGACATGAAAACTCAGATGTAATCTAAGTAGGAGGATGTTTAAATAAACCACAGAATATTGTGTAGCCATTAAAAACTGTATGTCGGTGGGGCGCGGTGGCTCAAGTCTGTCATCCCAGCACTTTGGGAGGCCGAAGCAAGAGGACTACCTAAGTTCAGGGGTTCGAGACCAGCCTGGACAACTTGTCTCTACAATAAATCAAAAAATAAGCCAGGTGTGATAGCGTGCCTCTGTAGTTCTGCTACTTGGAAGGCTGAGACAGAAGGATTGCCAGAGCCCTGCAGGTTGATGGAAAACTGACTTACTGACCTTCAGTAGACAACAAACAAACAAAAAGACACAAATCGTTATTTCAATTAAAAAAACGCTAGATGGAAGCCCTCTCCCCCACAAAAAAAACATGGTTTTCAGGCAAGTGGGTCAATTCCACATGGCTTCCCCTCTCCCATTTTTCTTCCTTCTTTTCTGTCGTTCCCAAAAAATCTCAGGGGGCGTACTGGTTTATGATGGAAAAAAGTAACGAACTTAAAGTAAAACCCTGATGGGATTCATAAAAAGAAATGGTTATCCTCAGGAAACGAAGACTCGCAAACGCTCATGAAGTCCAGTTCACGCTTCTGGGGAGTAACAAGTTTTGCAAGTTATCATGACCACAGAAGACAATGCACAGTGTCAAAGCCTCGATCTGTAACCGAGAAACAAAGTCCCAGAGGTGACTTCTCAGCTCCTGGCAGAGAGCCATGCCAGGAATAAGCGTGATGATGTCCAGAAGGAAGCCACCATGTGAGGAAGGTCTCACTAGGTAAATATCAGCTACATCACATCCCACCTACCTGCTTTGGAGTTCAACTCCCAAAGTCTGTTTAGTGGCCAAATGGAATGGACTGAAATCAAGCTAACTGAGAAACCAGATGAAAGCTGCTTCAGACAGATTTCAGCATATTGTATTCACGGTATTCAGACAGTGTGTTTCTTTCTGCTTCAAGTAACCATACTGTCCATGCTATCTTTCTTACTCAGACTTGAATTCCAATGAAGAACGAAGAACAATGCAGAAACGATCTTGACAAATAATAATTCAGACATTTTAGAAGGGAACCCACCCACCCCCTGTATTTTACAGATGGTGAAGTGAAACACGTGTCTAGGGTCACAGACAGCAGGTGTGGGAGCTGGCGGGAAGCCAGGGCTCCCGGGGGCAGCTCTGGGCGACACTCTGAGCCCAGAGAGTGGGACCCACTCTCTCCCAGCGGAGCGAGGGCATCCTGCCAGCCACTCCCAGCCCGGGCTCCGGCAGACGAACTTTCTCTGGCCTCACAACTCCCACCTAGCACCAACAGCTCATCCACACAAAGGGAAGAAAAGACCCTATTTCTCCCGTGTCTACCGTGTACTTTGCACAGATTATGAAACTGCATCTTGCTGCCATTGCTAAAAGCAAGTTATGTCCTTTCAGAACTTGAAGAAACTAAGGTCCAAAGAGCCCAAGCTGATCAAGATTCAGCTTGTGCGATTCTTTGTCTCTCTTTGACAGTAACTCCCCCCACTGCTGGGTAGCTAAGGCAGAAAATATGGTACATTAGGGTTCTCCAGAGAAACAGAGCCCATAGGAGAGCCATGTAGAAAGAGATGGCCGGGTGTGGTGCCTCACACCTATAATCCTAGTACTTTGGAAGGCTGAAGCAGGAGCATTGCTTGAGCCCAGGTGTTTGAGACCAGCCTGGGCAACACAGCAAGACCTCGCCTCTACAAAACAAATAAAAATTTAAAAATCACCTGGGCATGATGGCATGCACCTATAGTCTCAGCTATTTGGGAGGCTTAGGTGGAAGAATCACCTGAGCCCAGGAAGTCAAGGCTGTGGTGAGCCGTGATCACACCACTGCACTCCTGCCTGGGTGACAGAGACCCTGACTCAAAAAAAAAAAGAAAGAAAGATTTAGCCTACCTTTTGCCTCTCTTTGACAGTAACTCCTCTCATTGGAGGGTAGTTAAGACAGAAAACATGATGTATTAGTCAGTTTCCCCAGAGAAACGAAGATAGGCTCTATCTATCCATCCATCCATCCATCCATCCATCCATCCATCCATCCATCCATCTATCTGACAGCAACAGAGAGAGAGAGAGAGAGAGAGAGAGAGAGAGAGAGAGAGAGAGAGAGATTTATTATAAGGACTTGGCTCACATGATTATGGTGGCTGCCATGTCCCTGTCCCAAGAGCTGCGGTCCCAGGAGATCACATGGTACAGACCCAGTGTGAATGCCCAAGACCCGGAAAAAGCCAGAGTTTCTGTACAAAGGCCATCAGACAGTCGGTTCTCCCTCCTGGTAGGAGGGTTCAGGCCTTCAAGTGACTGTTGGAGGCCCACCCACATTAGGGAGCACTGACTACTTTGCAAAGTCTACTGATTCCAACTTTAATCTCATCCAGAAAGAGCAACACCCTCACAGATCTATCCAGAGTCACATTCGGCCAAATGCTTGGGCATCCCATGGCCCAGTCAAATAGACACATAAAATTAACATCACACACAAAATTCTTATCAGTATTTTTGGGGCCTGGGCTAGATGAACGAGGTCCCCAGGGTATAAATGTACGGAGGCGCCCATCCCTAGGCTCACACAGACACCTGCGGGCCTCGCTCACCTGGTCCTCCTCCTGGTCCTGTGTCCCATTCAAAGGGCAGGTTCAATCCCCTCTCTTAACTTGCAGTGTTTTATATCAGGGGGACAACTTTCTTTCTTTTTTTTTTTTTTTTTTTTTTTTGAGTTGGAATCTCACTCCCTCGCCCAGGCTGGAGTGCAATGGCACGCTCACGGCTACCGCCGCGTCGACCTGCTGGACTCCGGTGACCATTCCACCTCAGTCTTCCAAGGAGCCAGAACAACAGGTACGCGCTACCCTGCCTGGACAATTTTTGATTTTTTATTGTAGAGGCAAGGTCTTGCCAAGTTGCCCGGGCTGGTCTCAAACCCGCAGGCTCAGGCAATTCACTTGCGTCAGCCTCTCAAAGTGCTGAGATAACAGGCTAAGCTACCAAGCCCAGCTAGGGGGACAACTTTCTACATTCGAGCAAATGCCATTCTAGAAAAGTCTTGGGTGTGTAGGGCTTCGAAGGGATGAATGGTGAAGACATATCTGAACTATTGAGTGCTAAAATAGATAAAAGGTGATTATTTCTATGCTTACTATGCAATGGGATGGAAATCTACCTATATTTTCCACTCAAGATGTTTCCTTGTAATTCAAATCGTATTTATTGAATGGGCCCTGGTTTGTTTTTATTGAAAGTCAAAGCACTTCTATAAAATCACAAACACAGAACCTCCGGCGGAAGGTTCTATAAAATCTCTTGTGCATTACAGAAAAATGCACATCTATGAACGATCGGGTCTGACTTATTTTTCTTTTGGCTGAAGGTCACCCACTGCAAATTATCAGTTAGCCCTTATATTTAGTTATCTACAGTTTCATTAATGCATGGGAGGACTGAATGAACTTAACGAGTGAAGGCATGTTGTGAACTATTAAGTGCAACTATAAATGAAAACTATTCTTGCCATTAGCAGAAAGGCAACCTCTTACCTCGTTGGGGAGAGCTGTACCAATTTACACTCCATCCTTCAGCTAATGCATGCCTGCTTCCTAAACCCTGGACAACACAGGGCACGCGATGTCAACTCTCAGACATCCAAGAAGCCAGATAAGTGCTCAGACTTAGGGAATCAGCCAGTCTGGAGCCAAGTGGATTTTGTGTTGGTTCTTTGAGACACGGTTTTGCTTTTCTGCCCAGGCTGGAGTGCAGTGGAGCAACCATAGCTCACTGCAGCCTTGGACTCCTGGACCAAAACAATCCGCCTGCATCAGTCTTCTGAGTAGCTGGGACTGCAGGTGTCAGCCACCATATCGGGCTAATTTTTAAAGTTTTTTAAGAGTCAGAGTCTCACTATGTTATTCAGCCTGATTTCAAACTCCTGGCCTCAGGTGATCCTTCCCCCTCAACCTCCCAAAGTGCTGGCATTATAGGTGTGAGCTACCATGCTCAGCCATGCATTAGTTCTAGTTAGCTTTTTTTTTTTTTGAGTTGGAGTCTCACTCCGTCGCCCAGGCTGGAGCGCAGTGGCACACTCACGGCCACCCCAGCATCGACCTCCTGGGCTCCGGCGATCCTTCCGCTTCAGCCTTCCAAGTAGCTGGAACTACAGGTATGCACTACCACGCCCAGCTAATTTTTGATTTATTGTAGAGGTGTTGACAAGTTGCCCGGGCTGGTCTCGTGCCCGCAGGCTCAGGCAGTCCACTCACTTCAGCCTCCCAGATCTTGACTCAGTCCTGCCTTGTGAAGTAGGAATTCCCAAATGAAGTTGCCTTTAAAAAACTTGATTTGGATGGATAGATTGGCCTACCTTGTACAATACAGAGGTGAGATAATGTACCCATATATACACACATACCTTGCAATCTGACTGTCATGGTTCAAACTCAGTCTGTGCAAGTGATGAAGACATGAAGGTATGACTTTGGGAGAGTTACTCAGTTGCTCTGAGCCTTAGTCATCGCATATGTTTAATGGAGATAAAATGCCTTCAGCTCATAGAACTGGCCCAAGCATTGAATGAGAGAATCCATTGGAAGCTGCTAGCACCCAGTAAATGCCCCAAAAATGTCAGTTCTTGTTATTAAATTAAACCACATACAACCCAACCACTTTGGCCTACTAAAAAAGACCGTCTCGAGCAAGTCCGTGTAACAGTTCTTGAGGTCATCCCATTTTAGCCTCCTCAAAAAGTGTGAACTCTTCTCGGCCAGGGTCTTTAATTAAGCCCCTGCTTCACAGCACACGGCAGGCCTCCCTTACAAGCAGACGCCACTATGTCAAAGCAATACAGATGAAGATTCCGGAAGGCCTTGATTTCAAAGACTTCACTTTGTAATTTATCTTTGGGAGGGTCCGTCCTACTTCGCAAGGACTAAGTCCTTCTGGAGCCAGATGACCTGAGCGTGCATCCTGATTCCCTCACCTGCTGGCTGTGTGACCTCGGGCAAGTTACTCCATCTCGTTGTGACTGCGTTGCCCTTTTGTAAATGAGAATATTTTTGTAAATGAGAATATTCGTGGTGTTTGTCTCATAGGAGTGTTGTGGGAAGTAAATTAGATATGGTGAGAGGTGATCAGCTTGATGACGGACACACGGACGACACTTAATAAGTGTCAGCTGTCTTCCTCTGTTTCCTTCTGCTTCTCCTCCTGCCCTATCGCTTCTCCTTTATTTTGTCACACGAGGTTTACAGACCAAAAGATGATTTTAAAAATTCAGCAACCCTCTGATTCTAGCAAAGAATTCTTTCCTCATCAGAGGACAAAGTACCAGAAAATTATTCCACCTGTGACAATCTTATACTTTTGGTAAGCAGGTAGAAGTCAAGATGGAAGAAACACAAAACCACTTGTACGACGTAGCTGAAGACATGAGGGATGTGTGGCATGAGGAAAAGATGATTTGGAGCTGGCCCCAAATGCCTGCGGGCTGCTTTCCAGTGAGAAAGGGGTTATAACATACACCCACGGGCTCCGGGGGACAGGGAGAGGACAGGAACAGCCCACATGCTCAGGCATCCGGGGAGCTTCAACTGGGATCTGAGGCTCAGCTGTGTGTCTGGTGGTCTGTGGCACTCCCTGGCACGCACGGGACTCAGGGGCCCTGCCCGTAGGGAGCCTGCTGGTACAGGTGCCTGGGAAACACGAGGGTGAGGCAGAGGTGCAGGTTGGTGCTGAAAAGCCTGGCCCTAAGGAGCAGGCCTGGTTCCACAGGGACATGGATTGCAGGAATGGCATGTAGGTGTCTTCGCTGGGATCTGGGTACTAAGCCATGCTGCTTGTCTTGGTCTGTTTTGTGTTGCTGTAATGGAACACCTGCAGCTAAGTAATCTAAAGAAAAGAAGTTTATGACTCTAGTAGCCAGAAGGTCCAAGAGCACAGCACCAGCATCTGCTTGGCTTCCAGTGAGGGCCACAGCACCACGTGTGGAGAGGCAGGAAGGTGAGTGGGAGTGTGCAGAGCAAGGGACCCCCTTTATAAGAACCTACATAGGTGGAAGCTAACCCAGTATCGCAGGAGCAAGAATTCCTTTGCTACCATGAGGCCGGCACCAATCTCTTCATGAGGGAGCCATCCCCGTGACCCACACACCTCCCCCTGGGCCCACCTCCATCACTGCAGCACTGGCAATCAAATGTACCACATCTAAACCACGGCACTGCTCTAAGTACCAAGCGACCACGTTCAACGCCAAACTGAGGAAGGTGTAGCCTTGTCTCCATTTCTGCAGAAGACACCCAGCTGCCTGAGGTCTGTGCAGAACACGCTCGGCTCGGCCCCTGGGGTGTTAACAGCTCGAGGAGCATGGCCAGATTGCACCAGAGCCGAGGAAGCAGCCTTCTCCCAGTGGTACACACAGTGGCACACAGCAGCAGCGTGGGTCAAGGTAGCTCCATTCAAGACAGCATGTGTGGAACCTTCTAAGACTCACAGAATCAGCTGGTCTTTGCTAGGGAATAAGCAGAAGTGAATGAGGCCCTCCATGAGCAACAGAGGAGACAGCTCAGCACTGGAGAGCACAACTCCAAGGGAGGACTCGCTTTCCAGATGTGAGCCCAGAGGCAAGTAGAATAGAGGGATATTCCAGTAATTCTGGGAAGGCAGGTTTGGCTTGTTATGAAAAACAACTCTCTATGGTTAATTCAATCAAAAATATTTTTTAAGCCCTGACTTAGGCCAGGTGCAGTGGCTTATGCCTTTAATCTCAGTGGTTTGGGAGGCCAAGGTGAAAGGATCGCTTGAAAACAGGATTTTGCAACCAGCCTGGGCCACATAGTGAGACCCTATCTCTACAAAGAATAAAAATGAAAAAATGAGCCAGGCATAATGGTACATGTCTGTAGTCCCAGCTACTTGGGAGGCTGAGGTGGGAAGATCGCTTGAACCCAGGAATTCAAGGTTACAGTGAGCTATGATCACACCACCGCACTCTAGCCTGGGCAACAGAATGAGATCGTCTCAAAAAAAATCTAACTAAGAAACAAAAGACTCTACCTTCATGAAGTCTCTGTTCCCTGTCACTGGGCATGTTCAGTCAGAAGCTGAGAGATCCCATCCATGGATACTTCAGAAAGAGGTTTGGCTCCTTGAGCCAGATGAGCTCTACCAACTCTGTTCTTCTGGGTCTTCTCAAGACACAGAGAAGGCAAAGAAGAAACTGATGAACACAGAGAGATGACTCAGAACTTGACTTCTGCCTGAATTTGAGCAACTATTTAAAAGGAAGAAATATGCGATCGGTGAGGAAGGAAATCACATTTCCAGTGAGGATGAGTTCTCAAACATACAATGAGTTTCAGTGCAAACAGTGACACTACATTTGAGAGCTTGTTTTCCGCCCTACTGAATACCATGGTCTACTGAAGTGAGGGACATAAAGATCACGGAACCCCACAAATGGGTGTCTGTTGCACAAGGAACACCCGCAGACTTCAAAAACAATTGGGTAGATTTTTTTTTTTTTTTTTGAGTCAGAGTCTCACTCTGTTGCCCAAGTTGGAGTGCAGGAGCACACTCACAGCCACCACAGCCTCGACTGGCTGGGCTCAGGAGATCCTTCTGCCTCAGCCTTCCAAGTGGGTAGATTTTTTTAAATGTTGAGGTGAGAAGTTCCATGAAGAAGTAACTTTTGCATTGCCACCTGCTGGCTACTGCTGTAAGTGACAGCCATATAAATACAATCTCGAATCCTGGCCAGGTTCTAACTGGAAATAAAAACAGCGATTGAACTTTCCAATGGCAGGAATCAGAGCAACTCTAAACATCTATCAGGATCTATCCGGTTACTGATGTAAGTGGGAGATGTCTACACTGACTCGACTTCAGATGCCAGCGCTCCCTGCAGTGCATCCATGGCTGAAACAGATGTAGCATCCTCATAATCCTACAATATAAGTTTACTCAGCCTGCCTGCAGATTCCACGAACCAGTTTCTCCAAGAGTTGTTCTAGATGTCTCGTTTTCAAGAGCTCTGTCACTTGGTGATATGGTGACATTTGCCATATCACTTCGTGATATGGTGACATTTGCCATATTGGTCACTTGGTGATATGGTGACATTTGCCATATTCCATCTCCCCAAAATTAACAGCAAGTGGAAGGCAGATGACATTAGGCCCAATTATCTCAAGTACATCAGAGCTATGAAATTAAGCTGAGCAGAAGCTGTTCCCGTTGCGCATATCTCTGTTTTACGGGTCTCGAACACCAGGAACCCTCTGCAGATAATTCACTCCTTTCCCAACTGAGTAAGTGCTCCTCCCTCTGTACGTTCAAAGCTCCCTGTTCATATGGCAATTATAAGATGTGTAATATTGTGGTGTTGCTATTTGGGTCACATCTGTTTCCACGCCAAGCAGTGATCGCCTTGGGAGCATGCCTCACATCCCATTTACATGAGTCTTTCTGGTGTTCAGCCCAAGTTTGGGCACTAATGCCCCAAGTTTGGGCACTAATGAGTTGAGGTCAAAAGAAGGGAGGGAGGGAGGCAGAGGAGGAGAGTTCAACCTTCAGAAGTAATACTTCTGTCCTCCACTTCATGTCTCAGCTTCAGAGTCAAGTTTTTTCAACTGCCTACCAAACATCGCCATCTGAATGTTCAGTCAAAAAATATGTGTCCAGCAATTTCCAAACGGACCCCAATGTCTTTGCAGCCCAATCTGTTCTGCTCTTGCTCTTATGACTAATTTCTCAGTCAAGGCATCCCTCTCCAAACGGCCCCCCTGGGGTCAGCTGCCAATCCCTGGTTTCCACTAGCAGCCAGGTTCAGTAGAGCCTGTCAGTCACACTTCCTCTCTCTCCCCACCACCTGCCTTGTTTCAGGCATCCCTCACTTTTTATCTCAAGTAACCTCCTCCTCGGCTCTTAGTCCTCAGTCAGGCAGCCCATCCGCTACCTCCAACTGTCACCAAAGACACAACATCGTTTCCTACTTTTGAATTTTCAGTGACTCCCATGAGCTACAAGACAAAGTCAGCCAGAAGTTAGCCTCAGACGTACGTTTTTAGACCCGTACTTCTCAATTCCATTCCATGAACTCCAACTGCCTTCAATAATCATCATGCTTCAGCTACCCAACGACTCTCAGCGCTGTGTACCTGTTATCTACGACACCCACAAGGCCCACCTCACCCTCACCTGCCTCGGCCACTCTGCTGACTAAATGTCTCTGTGACCCAGCTCAGATGCCACCTCTCTGGAGACATCTCCTCGGGCATGCAAGTTATTGCCAAGTTACCTGATCCATGGCAAAATCTTCTGTCTTTACGCTCCCTTGGTATCTTTCTCTGGGCACAGATAGGGCCACAGCCAGCCCCTGTGAAGTCTCTGTGCCAGTTAGGTGCGAGCACTCCCTCTGGACAGAGGCGGCTCTAGGTCTATACTTGAGAATGAAGTGTAGGTCGGGTGTGGTCAGGTCTCCACATGCAACGAAAACCTTGTCCACACTGGCTCTGACAACCTGTCCCAATGATTATGAGTGTCTTATTGATGCCACGGTCTTCTCAACCCAGCTGCTGCCTTCCCAGAGGCAGTTAGGTCTGTTAAAATTTGTATCCTCGGGACCTAAGACATAGTAAGCCTGGACAGACATTCTCTGAATTGTTATTTTTTGGAATGAGAAGATATTCCTCAAGTTCTCAAAGCAGATGTGAGGGCGAGGTCGGAGCATGCGTGTGTGTGCAGAGTATTCTTGGCTGTGTGATCTTGGCCAAGTCACCTCCCTTCCTTCTTTCCTGGTCTCCTCAACTATCAGGGGGGATGGCAGCAGGGCCAGCCTCAGGGTGGTCACGAGGCTCATTGAGAGATGGTCCGCACAGGGCTTCGAAGAGTGCTCAGCCAGGTGGCCCTGTAAGCACTGACTGTCAGTGACTATTCTGAGGCGGATGTTTCCAAAGTCAGCAACAAACACAGTGTGCACAAGTGAATCCTTAAGGCTTCATCTTGGAAAATCTGGAGACAGATACTACTTTGGGAGAACAATCTCACCCTGGATGTTAAATGACTGAAGCATTTTACTTCACAGACAGAATCCCATTTTCAAGTTGGGGAGGTCACAGGGCATCCAAGTGTGTTTTCTTACAGAAAAAAGCACTGGTGACCCAATGGGCCAAGCAGGCTCTCGGGCATCTCCCTCCAGCCTTCACCAACGCCCAGCCTCATGTCCTCATCTGCCCACGCCTCCAGCCCCCCATCTCCCTTCCACACACCAAGGCAGCCTGGGCACCATGACCCTTTCCCAGAATGCACTTTGCAATGCCTGTGCCCACCTCCACCGGCTGAACAGCTTTGTGAACACCCTGCAAGTTCCAGTTCCATTGTTCCACACCAGGCATGCCCCACCTGTGGCCCAGGGCTTACACACAGCCCGGGACAGCTAGTCATGCAGTCCCACACAATCTTTTCACATCACCTGTTTTTTAAGCATATATTTTCTCCACGACCCCATGCGTAGTTCCTTTGTGAAATTCACCATCACGCCTTACTCGTGACATTGTTTTTGGCATCTGTGAGCAGCTGCTTTCAATGATGAAGCACTTGGAAAGCAACATTCAAACAAATGTTTCTGATGAGCACCTTAAGAACTAAGAACTGCGGCCACTTCCTTCAAACCAGGCATGGATGCATTCATTTTACCGAAACAAGATCAGATTTCCTACTCATTTTGTATTGTTCTCATTTTTTGAGACTTTATAATAAAAAATAAAAGATATCTTATTATGTTTATACACTAACTATACTATATAATTTATGTGTGGCCCAAGACATGTCCTCTTCACTCGATGTGGCCCAGGGAAGCCAAAATGTTGAACTTGCCCATTCCACATCCTCCCTGGTGGGCTGTACCCTCGCTCCTAGCCAAAATTTAAGGTCCCCTCTTCTGTGTGCCCAGAGCTCTGTGTTCACACCTCAACAGGGCAGGGACTCTGGATCTCAACTGTCCAGGTCTGAATCCCAGCTCTACCACTGACTGGCTGTGGGATCTTGGCTCCTCCTGGAGGTAGATGGTAGACAGGACAAAGTTTGTGTTCTCATGGGTTTGCACTGACCGGGAGAGTTCATCAATTAAAGCCAACAATAATCAAGTGGTGTCATTGTTCTAAATGCCATGAAAAGATATACAGCAGAGAAGGGGCCCCGGCATGATAAAAGGGGCAGTAGCTATTCTAGAGACACCTCCCACAGGAAGTGACTTGGGTGCAGTGAGAGAGCCATGGGGAAGTCTGAAGGGAGTGCGTGCCAGGTGGAGGGAACTGCATGTCAAAGGCCCTGAAGCAGGAAAGGGGAGCTGGGGGAGAGGGGCCAACAGGGCTCCTGCCAAGTCCAGGAAGCAGGCGGAGGAAATGGGGCACTCCCATTCACAGAGCAGGGACGCTCAGATGTGTGTCATCCACATAACCCTCCAATCCATTTCTCCATCCTCTTCAACCCCTATGTCCCCTCTCATTGTCCAGGACCTCTCTCCCTAAGAGTGGGCTCCCCTCGAAACTAGGCCCCACCCTGATTCTGATCCCCTGACGGGACTATCCACGCACGTGACTCTGCTCCACTAATGGGGTGGTCTACACATGTGACCCTGATGCCCTGATGGGATGGTCTATACATGTGACCCTGACGCCCTGATGGGATGGTCTACACATGTGACCCTGACCCTGATGGGGTGGTCTACACATGTGACCCTGACACCCTGATGGGATAGTCTACACATGTGACCCTGACCCTCTGGTGGGATGGTCTACACATGTGACCCTGACCCCCTGATGGGGTGGTCTACACATGTGACCCCGACCCACTGATGGGGTGGTCTACACATGTGACCTGATGCCCTGATGGGATGGTCTACACATGTGACCCTGATCCCCTGATGGGATGGTCTACACATGTGACCCTGACCCACTGATGGGGTGGTCTACACATGTGACCCTGATGAGGTGGTCTACACATGTGACCCTGATGCCCTGATGGGATGGTCTACACATGTGACCCTGATGCCCTGATGGGATGGTCTACACATGTGACCCTGACACCCTGATGGGATAGTCTACACATGTGACCCTGACCCCCTGGTGGGATGGTCTATACATGTGACCCTGACCCCCTGGTGGGATGATCTACACATGTAACTCTGACCCCCTGTTGGGATGGTCTACACATGTGACTCTGGCCCCTGGATGGGATGATCCATGCATGTGACTGAGACCCTGCTGTCCTCTGCTTAATTACTTTTTCGTTGTCTGACACGCCACTGCCTTTAGAATAAGTCCGCAATGCCGCAACGTGATGGTCAAAGCCCTCCAGGACCCAGCCTCTGTGCACCGCTCTCCCTGTCACACTTCAGCCACACAGAAGACCTGCCCCAGAGCAGCATTTTTGATCTCTAGGCCTTGCCTCAAGCTGCTTCCTTTCTCTAAAGTCTGTCCCTCCTCTGCGCATTTGCTGGGTTAACTCTGCCGTCATTCTCAGCTCTGGTGCTCCTTCTGTGTCCTCATTACAATCTGGGGACACCTCAATCCTACAGTGTCACTTTCCAGGAATCATTCGGATGATCTGTTTATATCTGTCTCTCCAGTCACTTCTAATTTTCTCAAGAGCCCAGAGTGGCTTCTTTATTATGTTTTACCCCAAGGGCAAGGTCTTAGCTCTGGTCAAGGGCAGCTCAGCCAACCACATGCCTCTCCTTCTCATGTTGCCTGCTTAAGAACTTGTCCCTACGGTATCCTGCTGTCTCAGGCCACACAACACACAGCTGTCCTGTGAGATTTACTCAGGTGAGTGGACTTCAAAAGATGCCAGATAATTCCAAGATGATATCATCACATTCGTCCATAAAAATCCCAAAAGAAGTTAAAATGCACAGCTCAGGACAGACATCTATCTGAGAAGAGCCAGAAAGGACAGTAATTGTCCTGTGATGCTAGACTTTTAGCTAATAGAAGCTTTTACAAGAAACTCAAATATTGGAAGAAGCAGACTTATTTTAAATAAATCCATTTCCAGTGCTCAGCCTCTCATTTTTTCCACTGAAGCATTATCTGCCAGATTTAATTTCTGTACGTTTATTGTACTTTCCTTGATACCTAGAAAACCAGTGTAGGTGTTAAGAATAGACACTAAGTCCATTTTTTTTTCCAAATAAGTCACACAATTTTCCTTACTTAAGTCCCCTTTTCTATTATGTCAAAGTTCCAGACTCTATCTGAAAATCCTAATGATTTTTTGCAGTTCTATGCACTCACAAAAAGTGATTTTTTTAAAAAATAGCTCCATATCCTAATCACCAAAAAAAGAAAAGAAAATCAGCCTGGCACCGAGACTAGTCAGCTCAAACTCTTCCAAAAGTTTGGTAAGAAAGAAGAGGTGAATAGGGTGTGGGGCAGCTACTGTCCCTCCAACACAGTCACGGGTAGACTCAGCACCCCCCTCGGGCAACCCTGCAGAGTGCTGAATTTAATCTGTCCACAGCTGAGGAGAGAGAAGATCCTCTGAGCCCTTTCTAGCTTCCACTTCCCTTCTCCAGACCCTTCTCCACCATTCGGTGCTGACCTCCCTCCATGGGGTGTCTGTCACCTCTCCGATGAGATTCCAGGCCCTGCAATCACACAGAGCTGGTCTTCCCTCCAAGACCTCCCAACTGGGACACCCCGAGCTCTCCTCGAGAAGGCGCGCGTTCCTCCCCTGGTGATCTGACTCGTCCTGGGAGAAGTAACTCAAACATCACCTGCTCGGTGAGCTCAGGGAAGTGACAGGCTCCCCTCTTCCGCCAGGCCGGAAAAGAGCAGCCTCCTTTGTGCCCTAGGCTGACCCTGCATGTTATAACCTCATTTGGAGGGGTTACTCCTCTTTTCGTGCTCTGTGCCCAGCTCTGTGTTTGTTGGTTGGATGCCAGAGCTGGAGAGGAACGCTTTATGGAAGGACAACACCCATTCACCCAGGGTCCGTGGGAACGTAGCCAAGTCCCCCCCATGCCACTTCAGCACGAGAAGCCCCAGGTCTCACTAGGCCCCCTCCAGAGACCCAGCAACAGGTCCGAGGGCATTGTCACCCAACACTGGATGCCCCAAGTTTTTCATCACCACACCCATCCCAAGACTGGGGACAGTGAAGTCGAATGAGTTTAAACCAAAGCAAAATGCCTTATTGAGTATCATCCCCTTCTGCTTCAGCACAGCAATTTGCAAGACTTTTATTTGTGTGAACGACATAAAATCAGGGATAGACAGGAAGGATGCCCGTAAGGGGTCTGTTTACGCACTTTCATGCCACCTTGAAAGGAAGACACGGCAGAGTTCACGTGTGTGCTATGTGAATCGCCATGGAGCCAGATGTGGCTTACAAGGTACCTTTTTTTATTTCTGGCAGAAGTTTGCAAAACATACTGCTGTTTTCTATCAGCAGATACACCAGATGGCCGGCACCTGCTTGCCCTGCTACATGAAACCGGCTCTCTGCAGAGTTACGCTTTGATCCCTCGTGGCGTGTCCACAACACCACAGCATTGCAGGACCCAAACACTAGAGGTTCAAAGCCGTGCTTCTGATAGGAGTGCCTCTCTCGAAAAGGCATGCCACCACAACCACATTCCCATGTAGAAACCATGGAACTGGGGTCTGAGCACAAAGCACCTCCTCTGTCTGCTGACATAAAACCACCGCTCAGGTATGACGGCCAGCCCAGGAGCGCAAAGGTATCAAACCACTTGGGCCATAACTACCCAAGCTCTCAGAACTCCATTGGAAAAAAATATGGGCCGTAGCATTGAGGCATTTCAATAGTAGTAATAATAGTAATAATAATAAGTGCGACCGTAGCTTCAGGATTGGAAGAAGTGCTTAAGGGTAGTTGGCACTGCCTGCGAAGATGGAGACAGTACTTAAATTAAAATGTACCCTCTATTGTTTTTCTTTGATATTTGTCAAGGGGAAAAAATACTGTTCAACAGGTCTTCTTAACCTCCATCCAGTGGGAAACTTGAGACTACAAACTGCAGCCAACTGGATGGAGCCAGTGTTATGTCGTATCCAACACGACATGGAATAAACAAGTTGTTGGGCCCTGGGCACATTTCCATGATGGAATTAGATTATCCAGTTGGTATTGCAGAAACATGCCAGGAGAAGGATTCTGCTTTAAAAAAAAAAAATTAGCAAAAAAGTGAGTCAGTGTCAGAGAAACAGTCTGTTTCTGGCTTCCCCGCTTTTCTCACTTAATGGCTAGATCTGGACAGTACTGATTGGAACCATCCACAAAGGCACCATTGTCCGGATGAAGATCTCACGCTTTCCTTATACTTGATTTTTAAAATGACCGTTGTTGTTATTTCTGTCAGTTTTTAATGATTCGAGAAGTTTCTTTCTAATTGATAGGGAGCTAGCAAGTGTCATGACGAACTCATTTATAAGAAGCCTTACCTGTCGGGAAAATGCTGCACTTGACACACTGTATCTTAGGCATATGGAATATTTTCTATCTGGGATGGTTATACATAAAAACAAAGGAACACATTTCCACAGTGAACACAATAAAGTCAATTACTCCACACGACACACATGATCTCCCACGTTCCCAGGGAAGCAGACATAATTCTCCTCTTCCTTCCCTAAATTCACAGGAACACGTGAAGGTTTTGTTTTTAAACATCTTGAAACTGAGACAGATGAAGTGACGGCACTGACTTCTAGTGGTTACAAGAATTCTGCACACGATGCACAATAAAAAGCTTCCTGGAAGACCCGGACCTTGTACAGACGGCCAAAGCCTGTTTGTCATCCCAGTGGTAGGTCTGAAATTAACACGAGTTGGTCATCCTCACCCAGAGGATGTCTATTTCCTAGACACCAATTTCACCCCAACCCTTGCCACCCAGCTTAGACATCCAGGCCTTTGGTCACAAGAAGGCCAGAAAATCAGCACAGGTAGCTTAGCATAAATCTACTGCCACTATGCCAAAAAAAAAAAAGCAGCTGAGTTTGGTGGCTCAGTCTGTCATTCCAGCACTTTGGGAGGCTGAGGCAAGTGGACTGCCTGAGCCCACGGGTTCGAGATCAGCCCGGGCACCTTGGCAAGACCTTTTCTCTACAATAAATCAAAAATTAGCCAGGCATGGTGGTGCACACCTGTGGCTCCGGCAACTTGGAAGGCTGAGGTGGAAGGATCGTTGAAGCCCAGCAGGTTGACGCTAGGACAGCCATGAGGGCGCCACTGCACTCCAGCTTGGGCAGCAAAGTGAGACTCCAACTCAAAAAAAAAAAGCAACATAAAAAGAGACGCCCTGTTAACCAAGTACTAGGGTCAGAGTATCTTAGTATATTTATACAGGTGAAAGAACACAGTACAGTTACCAAGATAGACCCTCTATGATCACTATAAGCAAACAGCTATTTATACGAGTTATGTAAATACAACATTTTGGCCTTACCACTGGTTCATATGGAAATCGGCAGTGGTATCCTAATGATGGATTCAGATTTGTCTAGCAAAACCTCTCATTAAATTTTTACTTGAAAGTCATTGGATTTAGGAAGGGTTATTTTCCAAATAAAATGTTTAATTAGCGTCTCATTTAGAAAACCGACATGGTTGCATATGGCCCCTGCCTGTCTCAAGTTTAGGGAAAAAGAATAAAAATGCCTCACTGAAAAATATCAACTAGTAAAAAGTTAGGTACAATAATAAAGGGTATTTTCCCTTAATTACTAAAAATGCTTTAAGCTAAGCCTCTTCATTAGAAATTTGTCTCTCATACAAAAGCCTTGAGACAAGGCAGGTCAGAAAATGAGTATTTTAAATGGGAGATACATGGAGCAAGATTGTCCACGGAAAATGAGAATTGCAGGGAGAGAGGTCAGAAAAGATGACTTTAGGGAGGAAAGATGTGGGGAGACCTCAAAGGAAACTGGTAAGAATCAGAGGAGCATCAGTGAACTCTTTGGTCTTATGAAGACCCATGGAAAACATTTACTTTACCTTTTTGTCGAGTGATCTGTAATGTTAAAATGATACCAGCTATCAAATATATTTATAATACAGAACAGAGCATCATACAATCTGAAACTCATACAACTTTTATATATATACATATTTGATGTAAAATAATTTTTAAAATTACAAGCCAATACACATTCACTGTGGAAAAACCAAAATGTAATAGGCATAGATAGGACCAGTGTTTACACCTTGGACAATCAGATGCGGCTCAGACAATTTTTCCTATGTCTGCCAACATATTTTGTAATGGAATCAAACAGAATGTGGCGTGTTATAGATACCTTCCACTGCGTAAACATTTTTCCATGGCCTCAGATGGATGTCTGGAATATCCTCACCACCGAATTGTGTTCTACTGCTACGGCCAGACTCTAGGTCATGTCTATTGTTTTTTGGGTTTTTTTTTGAGTTGGAGTCTCACTGTCACCCAGGCTGGAGTGCGGTGGCACATTCACGGCCACCACAGCCACGACCTGCTGGGCTCCAGCAATCCTTCCCCCTCAGCCTTCCAAGTAGCTGGAACTACAGGCACGCGCCACCACGCCCGGCTAATTTTATTATTTATTGTAGAGATGAGGTCTCGCCAAGTTGCCCAGTCTGGTCTTGAACCCGCGGGCTCAGGCAATCCTCACACCTTGGCTTTCCAACGTGCTGGGATGACAGACGTGAGCCACCGCGCCCGGCTTTATGGCTCTATCTTTGTAAACAGCACGATGAGGAACATTCTTGGATCTACATTTTTGTTTATATCCATGATTATTTCCTTAGTATGAATCTCTGGAAGTCAAAGTTCCCAGTCACGGGATCTATGTCACGCCTTCTGTCATCTGTCTAATTGTCCTGCAAAAGGGCTGGCACACCCACGGCATATGAGTATGCATAGTTCTCCACACACTAAAACCACTTGTAAAGATTTGAACAACTTGATGTGGGGAAATAAATCTCACTGTAACTTTTATTTGCACTTGTCTGCAGTAGGACGTGAGATGTATTTTAAGTGCCCCCAAGAACACTTTGGGTAACTGGACTAATAACTTATTGGAAGTAGGTAACATGTCACTGCCTCCACTAGGTCTTCAATCCTGAAGTTATTTTAACTTTACCCCTGTGTTGCCAAAACACTTAACCTTAAAGCTCACAATTTCATTCGTCGGTTAGGTGTTCGTTTGTGTATTTTTGAAACATTTAAATGTCTGATATCACTTGGATGAAATAACTAGATAATGGAGTGAACTTTTCATTTTCCACATAAATGTTTTGGTGTGGTTTGGCTTTAGCCATGGACGTCTTTCAAAATACTTAATTGGTATTGAAGTCAAGATTTGTTCCCATCTTCAAAATGTCCATGCATTTCAAAAATTATGGCACTGAGGTAACATAACTTTAGTGAGTAAAACAAGTTATGTTGAGATGATATCTTACAACATCTACCTGCCTAGATTGCTTGGATCTGCCACTCCTCCCCTACAAAAAACAGACACCAAGTGCATATAGTTCCCTGTGGTAACCGCTCCACAACAGACCGAGCATGGCGGCCAGGTAACTGAACGGAGGTGCGAACACTGTCCAGCATTATGAGACATTCCACCTGGTGAGGACACCCGTGCAGGAGGAAGAAAAGTGCTAAGTGCTGGAGACTTCATCTTCATGCCAATTCCAGTGTCTTCCCTAATCCCCTACAACGGCGGTGCCCAAGCTTTATGGCACCAAGGACCGGTTTCATAAAGACAATTTTTCCACGGACAGTTTCGGGATGATTCACGCACATTGCATGTATGGTGCACTCATTTCTATTATGACGATACTGCAATATCTAATGCAAAAATGATGCAGCTCGCCATCATGCAGAATCAGTGGGAGCCCTGAGCTTGTTTTCCTGCAACAAGACGGTCCCATCTGGGGCTGACGGGAGACAGTGACACCTGCAGTGTGTTGCTTATGTCCAGTCTACTCTGTAATCTCATGTCAGCTGCTGTCACTGCAGAAAACCCTGCTTCACCAAGACAGGATGTTGGAAATGGAAGCAGGCATCTCAGTGCTGATCTGACAGGAGGCGGGGTTTGGGTGGTAATGCCGGCGATGAGGAGCAGCTGTAAATACATATGAATTTCACTCGCTGGCCACGGTTCCTAACAGGTCATGGAGCGGTACCGGCCCGTGGGCCGGGGACTGGGGACCCCTGGCCTACAAGACATGTTGCTGAGGTTGAAAGATATGTCAGTCCATCTCGTACCCACCTATATGCCAAAATTTGCTAACACGCATTATGCTATTAAGCAATAGGGGGGATAACATAGAATTCAAGCCTTTGTTTCAAATTCCATAGTCTGAAGGAAAGAAAGAAACTCATGGACAAAAGAAGGAAAGGAAGGAAGGAGAGAAGAAAGGAGGAGAACTCTTGGTATTTCCTGCTTCTCCAGCAGTTACCAGGTACCAAACCCTTTCAGCTAGGGCCATGCAACTCAAGCTACCTTCTAATGGTTCTTATGAACCCATAAACGTACAGGTCAAAAAATAGAAGTAATTGGCCAGTTAATGAACAGCTGTCTGACAAGAGGTCAACCACAAGTAAACAGATTCAGGTGAAAATGAAAGGCCATTCATTGACTCATTACTGGTCTCACAACATTCCAAACGTGACTGTCTATAAAGCATCCATGAAGAGGGAATTGTAGGGAGGAAAGGAATGATCTCCCTGTGGAGCGGTGGAAGCTTTGTGAACTTATCTGCAAAATGGGAGCGTTAGAACAGATGACCTTGCTGTTGAAGACCCGCCTTGGTGGATCCAAAACTTCCCAACTTTTGGACCACATACCAATGGAAGCATTGAAGGGTCTAGAGTTGATCCATTTTAGGGGAAAAAGAAGAAGAAAAAAGAGAACACACCAGAGGAAGAGAAACCAGCTCAAGTGGTCATGCCCATGCTACGCCGGGTCATTAGAGGAAACCAAAGTGGCTTCTCAATCCAAAATAGTGACTTTTTATGAAGTGTTTTCCGTAGCACATCCTTCATGAAAATAGCCATTTAAGTAAGTTAGGATAAAAAAGACCTGAAAATGTGATTTTAATTATAATCACAATGATGTTCATAGTAGACACATTTTACAAGCGAATGAGCAAAAGAATGTATTCCCACTTGTCCCCTAGAGTAAATTCTCCAGTTGCACAAAAGAAATTAAACTCACATAAGCATTTTACTCTTCCTTTCTCTCCAAAGTTATAGGCCATTTATATAAATCTGAAAATGTGCAAACGGTAACATACAAAAGATGCGAATGTGTTAAGGAATAAAAGGAACACTTCTTCCTAAAAGTGAACTGCCCTTTTCCTTTCCATGTGAAAGCCTTTAAAATGGCAATCTTAAAAAAATCAGGAGGCTGCGATATTTCTCAACGTTCTAAATACAGCACCTTTGCCTCTGAACTTCTACCGGAAATACCTGGCATTCACATCCCAGTGGATTACATTCAACATACCAACTGCTTTAAGAGGCACCGTATCCCAAACACCTACAAATTCGCCACAAGTGATCAGCGCATACTATGGAAACGGAGTCTTTTAATTACTGTGGTCAGTTGTGAGACCAGTGATCACAGAAACACTGCGATGTGGGTACCCGAGGTCTTTCTGTTTCCGGCAGGCTCCAGTCACAGAGTCTCGTCCAGCTCGTAAGTCTGGGCGCGTTGCTCACGCTTTTCTTTAGAGACCTTCAATCTACGGGGCAACTTTCTTACAGGAGGGGAATTAATTCTTTATCTGCTTTGGCGACCGGAAGACGGCGTGCTCTCAGAAGCCGCGAGGTGGACCAGCCTGGGCACCGTGCGGGCCGCTCCTACCCGCGCCAGGCCCGGGACGCCAGAGGGCCGTTTCCCAGCACTTACCGGCCCCGCCGCCTGCCAGGTGAAGTTCATGGAGCGGATATTCACCGGGATCGCCGGCATCCTCTGCTGAGCCTTTCTGAAATCGTGGGTGAAGGGGGCCATTTTCCCCTCCGAAACAATCAGGATGTCCTCCTCGAACCCTGTTTGTTGAAAGAATAAAACAAGCCACGATCACACCGGCGGACTCGG
>NW_007257615.1:1132841-1148449 GCF_000164805.1 Carlito syrichta | reverse complement strand
CCCTCGCGGGACTCCCCGGGCCTCCGGTCGCCCCCTCCCGGGCCGGGGGAGGCGTGGGTGGAGGGACTCGGGGGAGCAGACGCGCGGGGCTCGGCGGAGTGCCTGTGACGGTGGTGGCGGTGGCGGCGGTGCCCACTCCAAGCCCAGTGCCCACTGAAGCCACACATTCCTCATGGTCTCCCTCTCTGCTGGTGTCATTCCTGTAAACCCCGTGACCTTGATTCCACGCCCCGTGGACACTTCCCGCCCCCCCCCAGTCTGGTTGAAAGCCGAGGCTCAGCGGTGCGGTGGGGCAGACGCCAGGCAGAGGGCTTGGCTGCGGGCGCCCGGTGATCACGTGCCCGATGCCCGCGGTTGGGGAGGCCCATGTGTCCCTGAAGGCCTGGCAGTGTCTGGAAGGGCTCTCTGGGCCCTGGATGACCGGCTGTGTCTGACCACTGGGGTGGAGCTCCCTCGAGTCGTGGCTGACCTCCCATGTGCTGGTGGACTGAGCTCTGTGGCACTTGGGGGCAGGCTCCCGCCTGGCCCGGGAGTCCACATGTGGCCGGCCTAGGCCACACATAACCCATCCACCCGGCCCACGGAGAGGGTTTGCTTCTGCATCCTTTCCAATGGATACGCAAATGCAATGGAAACAACACATTTCCAAAAACTTAGAAGTCTTCAAACTCAGAAAATGCTTGTTTACTTCTTCTTTTTTTCTTTAGTGTCCAGATGCCGCAACAGACATCCGAGGATGGAGTATCTGGGCTGGGTGTGTTGTTTTGCTGGGTCCTTTGTAGAGCAGTGGACACTCAGAGGGACAAACAGAAGCAGCCTGACATGTGCATGCTTTAAGTCAGACCCACGTTGGGTCATGAGAAGTTACCAAAAAGAACAGAAGACACGTTTCCAGCCATGACGTATCTTCAGCTTTACAACTGATGGGGGGGGGGGTTAGACAAGAATCTGCTCATTATGACTGATTTGAACTAATGTCCTAATTTTTTTGTTTGTTTGTTTGAGTTACGGTCTGACTCTGTTGCCCAGGTTGGAGTGTGGTGGCACCATCACGACTCACTGCAGCCTCGAACACCTGAACTCAAGTGATCCTCTTGCCTGGAACTTGAGGCACACACTACCACACCTGGCTGATTTTTTAAAATTCTTTTTGTAGAGATGAGGATTCATATGTTGTCCAGGCTGGTCTCGACCTCCTGGGCTCAAGCAGTCCTCCCTCCTTGGCCTCCCATAGTGCTGGGATTATAGGCATGAACCACCACTAGGCCACTAGGCGTGGCCTAGTGTGTTAAATTTCAAGTACTTTCCTTTTAAGTGCTTACTTAATCATCACAACTCTTTTAAGTAGATACTATTATTATCCCCGTTTTACTGATGGGGAAACAAGGCCCCAAAAGTGGGGAAGTTGCAGGTGGATATTCAGCTGGTAAGTGACACAGGTGGGGTCCAAATCCCAGGCACTCTTATTCCAAAGTCCATTCTCCTAACTTTTAAAACAGAGGGCCAGTTCACTGTCCCTCAGATCGTTGGAGGGGCAGACTATAGTTTAAAAAAAAAGAAAAGGGATTTGTTCATAGTTTGTTATAGTTTTTTTTAAAACTATAGTCCGCCCCTCCAACTGTCTGAGGGACAGTGAACTGGCCCCCTGTTTTAAAAGTTTGAGGACCTCTGTATCACTCACACTGATAAGAAAATCATGCTTTTGCATCCAAAACGGCACAGTCTTTGTTCCTGTAAAATAAAAATAGCGACTTCATTTCCAACTTTTCATTCTTTTTTATTTCAGTGAAAATTCATTTGTATAATGGACTATGACATCAGGCAGCCTTCACAACACTTTTAACACTGTGATGCCAATGTCACCCAGTTAAAGATCATAATTTCACAGCATAATCGACATTGTTTTGGACTTGGGGCCTGTGGTTTTAATTGAAGTGTTTCTTTTGTTTTTGTTTTTTTTCCATTTTTGTTTTTTTTCCGTTAGTATTGCTGAAAGCTCCACATGGCTCTTGGTGCAAGGACGCCCTCTACAGGCTGTTCTAACCAAATTCTAATTGGGAAGTCGCCTCCCTAAAATGTACTTTTGGGCAAGATCAAAGGAGGAGCCAAACCCTCTCCTGACGCAGCTTCCTCTGAGCAAGGTCCTTCTGCAACAGTTGAGTTTGGCGTGGACGATTGTGGTCATCTATCTTACCGTCGGGACGTTTCCCGCTCCCCCCAGAATGGTGGCTTTGTGCTGTCTTCTCCCCAGCAGAGGCCATTTAGAACAATTGTGTTTTATTAAAGATAGAGAACAGTGCTGTTTGAACATTGCTGTGCTGGTTTTCAAGGGGGTGGAAGGAGCGTGTGCTGCGTTATACAACAGTCAGCTATCTTTAAGCGTCCCAGGGTGAATCTTTTTGGAGGAAGGCCCGTCTCTAAGAACAGAATCAGCCTTGGCTGTCATTTTGTGTTGTTTGGGAGCAAAGGGGCACTTTAATTTACAACAAAGTTATGTTTTGCTTTTTTTTTTTTTACTTAAGTAGAAATGTGACAATATTTATTTGCATATGATAAAAATTTAAAAATAACGTGCTAGGAGGTGTCACAAGTCCACTTGGTTTAGCTTGAGAATTCTACCACGTATTTTCCGTTGATTATTCTTCCTTTCCTATGTGATTCACTCTCCTCAATTACATGTGCAGGGATCTTCGTTCATTTGTTCATTCGCTCATTCAGTGAAACACCTGTTATGTGCAGGACACTGACCTAGAAACTACAGGACAAACAGAATGCATTTGCAGCCCTCAAAAAGCAATGGTGCTACTAAAACGAGTAAAACACACTCAAACAGCCACGAGAGCAGGCAGAACACAGTGACTGTTGACAAGACAAAAGACTGGGAATTCAAAGAAGAAATGTCATTCTGGAATTCTGTAAGCTTTTCATTCATTCATCCTGAATCTGCCAGGTGGCTGGTGCAGGCACAGGGAATAGAATGGCAACTGAAGACACAGTCCCACTCCCAGAAACTCTCAGCCAAGCAGGGAGACTGTTGAGAAGTAACCATGGGGAAGAATAATACCATGGGTTGGGGAGAGGCCCAACAAATCTTGAGACTGGGAGGAAAGTCATGCAGACTGAATTCTGGGAAGATGTTCTAGAGTAGGGGGGTGCTTGAGCAGTCAAGGAGGTCCGAGGAGAACAAAATCTATGAAGGGGGACACAGAACAAAGTGTAGCCACACTTTTTTGTGGCCACATAAAAGCGAAAACAAGACACATGAGGAGGGTGGTGTTGATAAGAGGGCCTGGGAACAAGGGAGAAGCCTACGCTCGGGACAGCAGGCAAGAGGGTGCTGGGAACAAGAGAGAGGAGGGCACTGGGGCCAAGAGGGAAGGGGGTGCTGGGGACCAGAGACGAGAGGGTGCTGGGTGAAGAGAGAAGGCGGCCCTGACACAAGGCACAAGAGCGCACTGGGGAAAAGAAGCAAGAAGGGGCCGGAAATAAGAGACGAAAGGGCACTGGGGACAAGGGACAGGAGAGCGGTGGTCCAAGAGAAAGAGTGCGCTGGAGCTGAGACAAAAGGGCACTGGGGACAAGAGGGATAAGGACACTGGGGAAAGGGAAGAGGGCACGGGGACAAGAGACAACAGGGCACTGGGACAAAGCAGGAAGGTGCTGGGGACAAAGGATGAACAAGAGGGCATGGGGTACAAGAGACAAGAGGGCCCTGGGATCGAGGGACAAGAGGGACTCGGAGATGAGAGAGCGGTGGGCATGAGAGAAGGCGTGCTCTGAGGACAAGGGACAAGAGGATGCTGGGAAGGAGAGGGGAGAGGGTGCTTAGACTTGCAATGACAGGAGCGAGAAGGGTACTGCCCTGGGCGTTGTGTACTGGTGTCTAGGACCATGATCTTGGCTGGAGAAGGAGGGAGCACCTAGGGACAGATTCAAAAGCTAGGTTGGAGCGGGACGGGAAGGCCCTTCCCAGAACCAGTCTACATGGTCTGTGCAAGGGACCCTGTCCTTCAGGTGGTGACTCCCACTCCCCACTCCCCACGTGTGGGTTGTGCAGTGACTTCCTTCCACAGCATGGAGTATAGGAACATGGGGGTAGGGACCATGGAGAAACCTGGGGAACATGGCCTCTGCCAGGAGACCAAGGTCAACCTCTACAGTGAGTAGTCGTGCGGATAGCATGTGTCCTTGATATGATATGATGAACATGGCATTTTACCCTTGTGGTCTTCCTCCCCAAACCCATAACCTCAGGTTCATCTTTAGAGACATGACAAGAAAACTCAATATGTATGCCCCCTAGTACTCCTCAGAACTGTCAGTCGCGGGGCTCGGTGGCTCAGCCTGTCATCCTGCACCTTGGGAGGCTGAGGTGAGTGGATTGCCTGAGCTCGCGGGTTCGAGACCCACCTGGGCAACTTGGCGAGGCCTCATCTCTACAATAAATCAAAAAATTAGCTGGGTGTGGGTAGCGCACGCCTGTAGTTCCAGCTACTTGGAAGGCTGAGGTGGGAGGATTGCGGAGCCCAGCAGCTCGAGGCTGCGGTGGCCGGGAGCGGCCGCTGCACTCCAGTCTGGGTGACAGAGTGAGACTCCAACTCAATAAATAAATAAATAAATAAATAAAAGAGCTGGCAGTCATCAAAAGAGAAAAACAAAAGAAGAAAAGAAAGGCTGGGAAACTCACAGGCGAGAGCAAACTAAAGACACGTGGCAAGATGTAATGTGGATCCCAGACAGCATCCAGGGATGGAAAAAGGACATTAGGTAAAACTAAGGAAAACTGCATCAACTGTTAATAACAATCTATTATCACCTGCTCATTCATGGTGACAAATATACCAGACCAATATAAGACGTGAAAACGGGAAACTGGGTGTGGGGCGTGTGGGAACTCTGTGTGCTATCTTGGCCATCTTTGCTGTAAAGCTAAAACTGTTATCCAGGCTGGACCTGGCCAGAGACTTGCCTGCACCACCACAGTCCACCATAACCTCTGGACACAGTAAGAATGGTGCGTGACTGGAGTCGGGGAGTTCTGTGCTCTGGCCGTGAACGTTCAGGGCTCCCCGAGCGCCGTGAGACCCTAGTCCCTCATGGGAAACCGCCTGACCCACAACCATGCTCTTCCATGAAGTGGTGCAGGAAGAAGCCTCGAGCAGTGCCGGCCACCATTTCCCAGGAACTTGACCCTTGCGGGGAAGAGCAGCTGCTTTGCAGGCAGCTTGGGAGGGAACGCGGGCCCAGGGGCAAACTCAGTGCAGGCACACAATCCCTACCGGGCAGGTGGCCTGAGAACACCGAGGCCCTGAGGGGTGCAGGCCTTGACATTCAGACCACAGACTGCCTGAGGCCAAGGTGGAGCCCCGTGGGAAATGTTGCCATAGCAACCTCTCCTTGCCCTTGTGAAGTCTTCTGGGCCTGCCCACTGGCCTGGAACTCCCTCAGTTCCCACTGGGGCAGCTAAGAGTGAACACTTGGGGGCGCCTCAGCTCCTCTTCCCTGCAGTACCCCAGAAGGCTCAAAACAGACAAAAAACTTGGGAAATCTCCAGAGCCCTGCTTTTATCATAGGCTGGCTGAGCACTTCCTCAGAGCAACACTCACCAAGGAGGAGCTCTACAGCCACGATTGCAGCCAGCGTCCTCCCACGAGGGCCACTTCCTGGCCAGTGGTCAATCGTACCACCCACCACATCAGATACAACACCTCAGCTTTGGGGAAGGCCAGATCCCAAGCACCAGCTAGCACTTTCCAAGCCATGCCGGCCACTCAGGATGCTGTGAGCCCAGGCAAGTACATAGCACAGGGGTGCCACAGCTGGCAACTGAAAACCCAACACATCAGGACTGTATGATCTTATACCCAGAGAGCCCTAAAGACTCCTCCAAAAGACTCCTGAAAATGAATTTGGTAAAGTTTCAGGATACAAAATCAACACACACATATCCATAGCACTGCCATACACCAATAGCAACCAAGGTGAGAATCAAATCAAGAACTCAATTCCATTTACCATAGCAGCCAAAAAGCTAAAGTACCTGGGAATACATTTAACCAAGGAGAAGAAAGATCTCTTTCTACAAGGAGAACTACAAAACTCTGATGAAAGAAATCATGGAGGACACTAACAAATGGAGAAACATCCCATGCTCATGGATTGGAAAATCAAAATTATTAAAACGACCATATTACCCAAAGTAATCTACAGATTCAATGCCATCCCTATCAAACTACCAACATCAGTTTTCACAGAATTAGAAAAAAACAATTCCAAAATGCGTATGAAACCAAAGAAGAGCCAGAATAGCCAAAGCAATCCTAAGCAGAGAGAACAAAGCTGGAGGCATCACATTATCTGACTTCAAGTTATCCTACAAGGCTATGGTAACCAAAGCAGCATGGTACTGGGACAAAAGCAGACGTATGGACCAATGGAACAGAACAGAGAATCCAGAAGTAAACCCAAATACCTACAACCAATTTATCTTTAACAAAACAGACCAAAACATACACTGGGGAAAGGACACCCTTTTCAACACATGGAGCTGAGTACATTGGATATCTACATACAGAAAAAATGAAACTGTATCCCTTTCTCTCCTCATATACAAAAATTAACTCAAAATGGGTTAAAGACCTAACTGTCAGACTAGAAACTATAAAAGTCCTAGAAGACAACACCCCCAAAATTCTTCTGGACATCGGCCTCGGCAAAGAATCTATGGCTAAAACCCCAAAAGCAAGTGCAGCTGAAACAAAAATAAACAAGTGGGACTTAATTAAACTAAAAAGCTTCTGCACAGCAAAAGAAAGAATCAACAGAGCAATTAGGCAACCTACAGAATGGGAGGAGAGGACTCATATCCAGAATCCACAAAGAACTCAAACAAATCAGCAAGAAAAAAACCAAGAATCCCATTAAAAAGTAGGCACACAACATGAACAGACACCTCTCAAAAGAAGATATACAAACAGCCAACAGACATATGAAAAAATGCTCTATATCAGTCATCATCAGGGAAATGCAAACTAAGACCACAATGAGATTACCACATGATACCAGTCAGACTGGCCACTATTAAATAATAAAAAAACAGTAGGTGCTGGTGCAGATGTGGAGAAAAGGGAACACTTATACACTGTTGGTGGGAGTGCAATTTTTTTTTCATTTGGAGTCTCACTCCACCGGCCAGGCTGGAGTGTAGTAGCACGCTCATGGCCACCCCAGCGATAACCTGATGGGCTCTGGCAACCCTTCCATCTCAGCCTTCCAAGTAGCAGTAACCACAGGCCCGGCTAATTTTTTTTATTTATTACAGAGATTAGGTCTCGCCAAGTTGCCCAGGCTGGTCTCAGGCAATCCTCTCACCTCGGCCTCCCAAAGTGCTGGGATTACAGGTTTGAGCCACTGCACCCGGCGGGAGTATAAATGAGTACAGCCTCTATGGAAAGCGGTATGGAGACGACTCAAAGAACTAAAAGTAGATCTACCATTTGAGCCTGCAACCCCACTACTAGGTGATAATCCACTTTAAGGAATAGAGGTTGTTATGTAAAAAAGACACCTACACCTGCATGTTCATCACAGGACGACTCACAGTGGCAAAGATATGGAATCAGCCAAAGTGGCCATCAACAGATCAGCAGATAATGACAACGTGGTGTATATACACCATGGAATACTATGCTGCCATCGAAAAGAGCGAATCCTGTCCTTTGTAGCTACAGGGATGGAGCTGGAGACCATCATCCCCAGGGGACTGACTCAGACACAGGAAACCAGACACCGCATGTCCTCACTCACGGAGGAGCTGAACAGTCCAGGGATGGAAAGAATCGTCACTGGGGACATCAGTAAGGGGGCACGGAGGGACAAGGGTTCAGACACTACTCACGGGGCACAATGCTCATTCTCTGGGAAATGGGCTACTTGAGACCCAATCCCCACCACTGCATAGTATGCCCATGTAGCCAACATGCATGTGTACCTTCCAAAATTAAAAAAGAAAAATCTAAAACTGTTCTAAAATATAAGGTTTATTTTTAAAATAAAGGATAAGGACCTGAATACTTTTGTTTAAATTGTAGAGACGAGGTCTCGCCAAGTTGCCCAGGCTGGTCTCGAACCCACAGGCTCAGGCAATGCACTCACCTCGGCCTCCCAAAGTGCTGGGATGACAGGCTGAGCCACTGAGCCTGACAGTACATATTTTTAAAACTCAGCTGTCGACATTTGAAAATCAGATTTTTGATTCACACGTGGGTTTCTGGCTTTTCCTGAAAACCAGAAGATGTGGCGGTGCCCTTCTCACAAGGGGACACAGATGTTGCGGGGGGGGGCCCTTCAAGCTGGCCAGGTGTCCAGGGTTCTAGGGCTACACTACTCTCCTACCCAGCAGGCTTCACTCTTACTTGACCCACTGGGCCACTGCAGGCTCCTGACCAGACCCACGTGGTCCTGGGAGAGGCAGGGGGCCAGGGCAGGAGGATGTCCTGGAGGATGAAGCCAGCACCCACCCTGGAAGCGGCCATGCTTCAGGGGATCTGCCCAGTGCCGGCCTCGCTGGCCCGGGCAGCCGCCTGCCTTCCCACCACCCCACCTGGTGGTCTCAGTCAGAGCGATCTTGGTGGCTGCAGGCATTGGGACGGAGACTGGGCATGTCAGTTGCCCTGAGCTGTGTCGGGAGAAACAGAGGGGCAGACACCAGTGGCACACTGCTAGGAAAGGGGGCCTCGGATGGGACAGCAAGGGGGCAGCTGCCAGGCTGCGGCGGTGTGCTTCATGCAGGGCTGTTTTTAAGAAACCAGTGAGCCTTCTCTCTCTCTCCGCCCCCAGTCTCTCTCTTCCTCTCTGTCTCTCTCCCTCCCCGTCTCTCTCCCTCTTTCCCTCTCTCTCCTTCCCTCTCCCCCTTGTCTTTCTCTGTCTCTCTCTCCCCCCTCTCTCCCTCCTTCCCTTTCCCTCTAGCTTTCTTTCCCTCTCTCTTTTCCTTGCGCTCTTTCTCTTGCTCTCCTCTCTCTCACTCTTTATGCCTCTCTTTCTCTCTTGCTCTCTACATAGAATAACTGTACATACATGCTATGCACAGACTATAATTATAGATCTCTATATGTATAATGTCTGAGACATTACATACCAAAATATTTCCAGAGGTTATCTATGAGGAGAGGGAACAGGGATCGGGAAGGACTTTCACTGAATGCACGAATACTCCTGATTTTTAATAAAATGAGCAGGTGTTCCTGTGATTAAAAACCCTTTTTAAGAAGAGAAAAAGGTTATTTTTCCCTGCCAGAGCCCGGTTCTTCCAAAGCAGACAGCTGTCACAGCCCGCCCCCCTCCCCCCAGGTTGACACTCTTGCCGTGCTGATCTTGCACGCTGTTACTTAAGCACGGCACATCACGACACCTGACAGCTCATTACCAACGTGCAGCCGGCCCAAGCATTCCTCGCCATCCTAGCAACATCTCTGCTCTCTTTCCTTGCATGATGGCATTGCCAAGCAACCTGGCACCACTTGTCTTCCACAAACTTTATCTGTCATCTTCTCTTCATCTGTGCTGTTTCATCCTGATGACATTAAACAGAGAGATTTTCTTAATGATAGGGAGAGCAGTTTCATTGCTCAATATTGGAGAAATGGAAAAACAAGTTAGAATACCTTCAGAAGCTGAAATATTATTGAGCTGTTAAAGCAAACGTCCTGACATACGTGTTCACTCTTGAGTCTATACCCACAATCAAGATAACTGACACTATCTATCACTCCCAAGAGTTTAACAGAGTAGACACTTTGAGTATGCAGTTTCTTGAGTCAGCTGTATTTCATTAAATACATTTTGAGATGTTTTAAAGAAATTTTAAAAATTATTGTTTCATCAGGACGTAAAAAGCACATGGAAGAATATATTGGTAAATGGGACTATATGAAAGTTTAAAACCGTGTTTATCAAAAGATAGTATTGAGAGTGAAAAAACAAGCCATAGAATCAAAGGAGATGTATGGACATATATGATTCTTACCCAGAACTTATAAAGAATTTCTACAAACTTGTGAGAAGATCATACAGTCCATAGCAAATGGGCAAAACTTGAACAGGCACTTCACAAAAGAACACACTCCACTTTGTTAGTCACCAGAGAAATGTGAATTAAAACCAGAGCGAGACTGGCCACAGGGGCACACTGGGTACAACCATTTTGGAAAGAGACGCTAAAGCCAGACTCAGCAAGTCCACTCCTGGGCACACATTCATCCAAAGACACCTTTATAAGGGAACTCTTTATAATGGCCACAAATTAGGAATTTAAAAAAAAAACAGTGTCTATTACCAGTGGAATGGATAAAGCAGTATATATTTGCAAATGGAATACTACAGACCCCGGTCATTGCTGGGGGAGAGAGGGAGCAAGGGAGGAGGGAGCATCTGGCATCACACTGGGTACCTGGCCCGCTATCAGGGGAGAGAGGGTCAGCTGGAAGCCCAGACTTCACCTGCCTCATGCAACCTGCTCGTGTAGTAAATCCTCACTTGTGCCCCACAACTCTTTTTTTTTTTTTTTTTGAGTCAGAGTCTCGCTCTGTCGCCCAAGCTGGAGTGCAGTGGCAGCGTCAACCTGCTGGGCTCCGGTGATCCTTCTGCCTCAGCCTTCCAAGCAGCTAGAACTACAGGCATGCAGCACCACGCCTAGCTAATCTTTTGATATATTGTAGAGAAAAGGTCTTGCCAAGTTGCCTGGACTGGTCTCGAATCCCTGGGCTCAGGCAACCCTCTTGCTTCGGCCTCCCAAAGTGCTAGGATGACAGGCTTGAGCTACCGCGTCCAGCCGCCACACAACTCTTAAAACACACACACACAGTAAGAAACCACTCCAGACCCACCGGAATGGTTAAGATGAAACAGGAAAAACATATGAAGTTGGTGAGGATAATGAAGCGAGGGCAACTCATACGGCCAATGAGAGGATAAACTGGTACCACCATTTTGGAAAGAGACGCTAAAGCCAGACTCAGCAAGTCCACTCCTGGGCACATATTCATCCAAAGACACCTTTATAAGGGAACTCTTTATAATGGCCACAAATTAGGAGTTTAAAAAAAAAACCAGTGTCTATTGCCAGTGGAATGGATAAAGCAGTATATATTTACAAATGGAATACCACACAGCAGTAAGAATAACAAAATATAATCACGCACAACACGAATAACCCTCACAGACACCAGGTGGAGCTAAAAAAAAGTCAAAAGGGTACATGCTGTATGAGTCTATGTTTTTAAAATTCAAAAATAGGAAAAACTAACCTATGGTGTTAGAAGTCAAGGTAGTGCTAACCCCGGAATAGCAGCAATGGCTGAAAGGGACATGAAAGGGCCTTGGGCTACAGTGAAATTTTGTTTCCTGACTTGATCTGGATTTCAGCTTCATGGAAAAGGGGGATAAAAGGATGATTATTTTGTGAAAACTCATTAGGTTGTACACTCATGGCTTATGCCCTTTGCTACATGTTTGTTATATTTCAAAACATTTATTAAAAATTATAAAAAAGCATGAGGGATCTAGAAGAAAATATGGGCAGATGTATTTATAAATTTAGAATGAGGAATCTTATTTATCTTTCTAAATAAGATACTTGAAAGCTATAAATATATATATAATATACATATATGTATAATTTGACCTGAAAAACCTTTAAATAATTAGTAGCAAAACTCACTATAAACAAAATACTAGGGAAAATATCTACGAACATATGACAGACAAAGGGATAATTTTCTTAATGTCTAAAATGCTTGTACAAACCAGCACGTACGTTACCTGGGAGAAAAATGAACAAGAATATAGATGCGTCACAGAAATAGAACAACAAAGAGGTGCTTCACTCTATCCAGGATGGAAGGGAGACGCTGTTTGTTTTACTGATTGTCCAAATGTAAAATATTGAGAAGCATAAAATTAAAATTAAATTTAAAAGTAAATAAATATAAATATCAAAAAGTAGGAAACAGATACTCTTAGTTGTTATTGGTGGAGGTATAAATCGATTCATCCTTTTTTGGAGAACAATTTTCTATTTCTCAATATCCTCCAAAATTCAACATGCATCCTTTGACTTGATAATGCCACTGCTAGAAATTTCTTTCTTGAGTATTCTTGAAAAAGCCCACCAAAATACATTTTAAAAGGCATTCTTATATTATTCTTTGTAATAGCAAAGTCAAACAAAAAACTTAAGACAATCCAAATATTCATTACCGGGGAATTAGCCAAACCAGTTATAATACACATGTGCAGGAAAACATCAGGCAGCCGTAACCCAGAAAGAGGAATCTGCGTGCTGGTTATGAAAGTTCTCCAAGATTTGTCGTGAAGTGAAGAAAGCAAGTGCATGTAGTAGCGTTCCTTAGTTCTATGTAGAACCTCATATACACACAACCATGCATCTATGGATATGCGTGTACACAGAAACGGACACAGTTACAAGCTTACATTGTCATGCACACAATCATCATCATCTTTAGGAAAAATACAAAGAAAACTTTTAGTAATTTACTTTGGAGAGAAGGACTATGGGTTAGGCAGGGCTTGGGGAGAGACGCTTTTTCTACTTCTTTTTCCTTTTAGTGCTTGAACGTATTTAGCTATTTAGCTGTATAGTTGACTTCTACTTTTTAAGATGTTCACAGACGTTGCTTGGGTGATGTGATTGCAAGCCATTTTAATTTTCTACTCTTTGCTTTTCTGCTTTCTAAAGTAAAATCCTAAAAAAAGTTACATTCAATGATATTTTCCAATAATTTTTGAGAGCTCACAATGTAACTTGAGTGAAAAAAAAAGAAAACCGTGTTTCTGTGTAACACAGGATGTGTATATAAATACACAAAAATGATGCCAGAAAATGCTCTGAAGTGGCCCTGGGCAATGAGTCGCTTGCCCCTATGTAAGGCCAGAGCAGTAGGGCACTAACAGTGTCGAGGGACACATATGACACTGACACTCACAGTATCGACTGGGAAACAGCAGGATATCAAATACTTGGTTTGGGGGCAACCAGTTCCTGTTTGAGAGAAAAAGTAGCTCCTTATTACACTGTGTTCTGAAATAAATGCCAGGCAGATTGCTTTTACGTATTTCATACGATCCATTTAAATATAAAACAGGAAACAAAATACTAGAAAAATAGGATTTCATACTAACTTGAGAAGAGGAAGAACCATTCGGGCATCCCCTGATATGTGTATGAAAATATAAGCGTTCAGGAATAATACTTCAAAACGTTCATAGTAGCAACTTCAAATTGGTGTTCTTCTCCTCTTTTCTTGTTTTTGCTCTTTTCTTTCTTTCTAACTTTATTTTTTCTCACATTTTTACAACAAAAATGTTACTAAATTAGATACTGAAAGTTATTGTTAAAATAGTAGAAACAGTCTGGGCTCAGGAGCTCAGCCTGTCTTCCCAGCACTTTGGGAGGCCTGAGCCCATGGGTTCGAGACCAGCCTGGGCAAGATGGCAAGACCTCGTCTCTACAATAAAAAATCAAAAATGAGCCAGGCATGGTAGCACACGCCTGTAGTTCTGGCTACTTGGAAGGCTGAGGCGGAAGGGTCGCTGGAGACCAGCTGGTCGACGCTGGAGTGGCCGAGAGCGTGTCACTGCACTCCAGCCTAGGCCATAGATTGAGACCCTGACTCAAAAAAAAAATAAAATAAAATAGTAAAAACAGATTCTTGGGGAAGACACGAAGGCCATGAATGTCTTGGGAGTATCTGATGTGTGCCAAGTCATGGTTTCTAGGCACATACTCTTCACAGAAGTCCCGTCTGAGTGTCATCACAGGTGATGACTCAATGAGGTCAGACAACTTGCACAAGGTCACACAGCTAACAACTTGTGCTGCATCCACATTCTGGCTGTTGGAAATAATGCCACAATGAACAAGAAAGGACAGTTATTATTTTTTTAACAGAGATCCTGTTTTCAATTCTTTTGGAGATATATGCAGAGTAGAATAGCTAAAACACATGGTAGTTCTGTTCTTGTTTTTCTTTTTCTTTTTTCTTTTTTTTTTTGAGTCAGTCTCACTCTGTCGTCCAGGCTGGAAAGCAGTGGTACCCTCACAGCCACTGCAGCCTTGACCTGCTGGAATCAGGCGATCCTTCCAGCTCAAGTGATCCTTCCGCCTCAGCCTTCCAAGTAGCTGGAACTATAGGTGCACACTACCACGCCCGGCTAATTTTTTATTTATTGTAGAGACGAGGTCTCACCAAGTTGCCCAGGCTGGTCTCGAACCCATGGGCTCAGCAATCCTCTTGCCTCGGCCTCCCAAAGTGCTGGGATGACAGGCTTGAGTCACCACTCCCAGCTGGCAGCTCTGATCTTAATTTTTTTGAGGAAACTCCATCCTGTTTTCCACAGTGGCTGCACATTCGACATTCCCACCAACAGTGTACATGGGATCCAATTTATCCACCTCCTCCTCATCAACACTGGCTGTCTTTTGTCTTTTTGATAATCACCATCCTAACAGGTGTGAGGTGATGTCTCGTTGCAGTTCTGATTTGTATTTCCCTGATAATGAGTGGTGTTGAGCATCTGTTGGCCACTTGGATGTCTTCTTTGGAGAAATGTCTGTTGAAGTCTTTTGTTCATTTTGTAATACTCGGCTGTTTGTTGTTTTGTCACTGAGTTGTATGAGTTCTATGTGTATTTTAGATATTAACCCCTGATCAGCTGTCTGGTTTGCAAAGATTTTCTCCCATTCTATTGTCTTTACTCTCTGTTGATTGTTTCCTTTGATTTGCAAAATCATTTTAGTTTGATGAAATCCCACTTGCTTTTGCTTTTGGGGTCATATCCAAAAAGTCACTGCCAGAACCAATGTCAAGAGGGTTTTTCCTTCTGTTTTCTTCTAGGATTTTTATAGTTTCAGGTCTTATATTTAAGTTTCCAAATGTTCAATAATCTTCAACAAACTTTCAAGAATATTCACATGCAAAAAAAAAAGAAATAGGACCTCTCTATTTCTCTATTTTGTATTACACACAAAACAATCAACACATTCAATTGCATGTAAATATTTTTGAAAGCTTGTTGACGATTAGTGAACATTTGAAAATGTTATCTTCTCTTTGACATTTTGGAAGAGTTTGAGGATTACTGGTATTCATTCTTCTTTAAATAGTTGGTAGAATTTACTAGTAAAGCCATCTGGTCCTGGGCTGTTCTTTGTTGGAAGGCTTTTGATTACTGATTTAATCCCATTACTCATTATCAATCTGTTTGGATTTTCTGTTTCTTCATGATTCAGTTTTGGTAGGTTGTATGTATCTAGGAATTTATTAATTTCTTCTGGGTTATCCAATTTGTTGACAAACAGTGATTAACTCTGAATGATTGAGTTACTTGAGATTTTTTCTTTAGATCATTTGGTTGTATCACCTAAATCTTTTACATTACACGTGTCTAAATAAGAGAAAGTAGTAAAACGATTTCACTTTGTGTGAAAAACATTTACTTTTTTCAGAGAGAGTAAATAAAAAGACCTTGTCTCCGCATGAATGATGACTGTTCTGGAGTCTGCAACAGCATTCTTTTTTTTTTTTTTTTTG
>NW_007257615.1:1123893-1132821 GCF_000164805.1 Carlito syrichta | reverse complement strand
CCAGACTGGAGTGCAGTGGCCGCTCCCGGCCACCGCAGCCTCGACCTGCTGGGCTCCGGCGATCCTTCCACCTCAGCCTTCCAAGTAGCTGGAACTACAGGCGAGCGCTACCACGCCTGGCTAATTTTTTGATTTATCGTAGAGATGAGGTCTCGCCTGCCCAGGCGGGTCTCGAACCCGCGGGCTCAGGCAATCCACTCACCTCAGCCTCCCAAAGGCGCGGGATTACAGGCTGAGCCACCGAGCCCGGCTTGCGATAGCATTCTTAAAGGTCAGCCATCAACAAGCTTGATAAGGTCAAGTTTTACAAAAACCTCTCTCATTTTCCCAAAAATACCAGTGAATTTCATGGAGCCTTGTTTCCTGCCTATTTATAGTCTCCATGAAATTCCACCTTCTCTTTAGGCTTTTCATATCACTTGGGAATCAATGTGGAGTCATGGAAAGGATACAGACACCCCCTCTCACGCCTCCTCACCTCCCAGTCATACACTGAGCATGTATTCGAGGACTCTCTTTGACTGAGTTTTTTTTTTTTGAGTCAGAATCTCACTCTGTCCCCCAGGCTGGAGTGCAGTGGCATGCTGGCGGCTACCCCAGCATCGACCTGCTGGGCTCAGGTGATCCTTCTGCCTCAACCTTCCAAGTAGCTGGAACTACAGGCGTGCACTACCACGCCTGGCTAATGTTTTTAAAATTTATTTATTGTAGAGACGAGGTCTCGCCAAGTTGCCCGGGCTGGTCTCAACCCTGTGGGCTCAGGCAATCCACTCACCTCAGCCTCTCAAAGTGTTGGGATTACAGGCCAAGTCACTAAGCCCGGCCTTGATGCAGTTTAAAGAATCCTTTTGGCTTCAGGTGTCTGAAATATAATACATACCTCGTGAGTGTCTGAGTGCCTGTTAAATAAAGATCAAAATGGTTAGTGCAATGCTTGGATCCAGATGGCTATGGTTGGTTCCCTCTTGTAAATTCTTAGTTTGGGTTTTTTTTTCCCCCATATCACTATAGGCAGTCTGCAAAAATGTACTCTTAACTCAGGCAGTCCTAATAATACAAATCTCTTGGACATTTATCACTGATTTATATGAACACAATTTATTCCTGAGAGGCCTTTGCTCTGCCTTTCGGGTACTTATGCACAAAGTTTGCCATTAGTGGGCAGTGGGACATAGGCCCTATCTTCATCAAACACGCAACCCAAGCAGCGCCAACTGGAATCTCAAAGAAAGCAATAGAATTCTTTTTGTCTGTTTGTTTTGTTTTTGTTTTTGTTTTTGTTTTGAGTTGGAGCCTCACTCTGTTGCCCAGACTGGAGTGCAGTGGCCACTCCCGGCCACCGCAGCCTCGACCTGCTGGGCTCCTGCGATCCTTCTGCCTCAACCTTCCGAGTAGCCGGAATTATAGGCATGCGCTACCACGCCCGGCTGATTTTTTGATTTAAGAGATGAGGTCTCGCTGCCAGGCGGGTCTCGAATCCGCGGGCTCAGGCAATCCACTCATCTCAGCCTCCCAAAGGCATGGGATTACAGGCTGAGCCACCGAGCCCGGCCGAGCAATAGAATTCTAAAAACTCTTTCCATATACTAAAAACAAACAAACAAACAAACAAACTTTATCACTGAAAAACTTTTACCAAAGATCTTCCAGATTGTGGAAGTTGCCTTACTGGTTGCTGATAACCCCACTTGATTCAGGGTGCATGATTCTTTTAATATGCTGTTGAAATCAGTCTGTTAGTATTTTGTTGAGGATTTTTGTATCTATAATCTTCAGGGATATTAGCCTGTAATTGTATTCTTTAATAAGAGTTGACTTTTTGTTTCTTGCACTCATTCTTGAGACTACTCAAGTTTCCTGAGGCATCTTCCCCCAGACCACCTGAATGTATATGTTTCCTTTCCACTCATGGGAATAACTGAAATCAAACAACCCACAATACTGGCTTCATTCAGATAAATTCTGAATAACTTTCTTAAAAAATAGGTAACCATGCATTTTTACAAGGACACCTTTAAAAGGTAGTTCAGCTAACTATGAAAGGAAGACCTACCAAGGGGACAAAATCTTGGGTGTTAGTTTTGTGCAGACAACTCCAATTTTGTTACTTTCAACTTATCAGGATCTCGGAGATGGTTTCAAGTGACAAACTCAACACAGAACTGGAACAAACAAAAATGAGAATTTATTAATCTCTGTTTTGTGTCTTTCGTATGGTGGTCAGTCAGGCACAGCCACAAGATGAGACATGAGTAAGGCTCAGGAAAATAAAGTTTATGGTACTCCCAGGTCTTAGAAAACACCACACAAGGCCACCTTAGAAAGCACCATCATCAGTCAGGAGTGAGGGAGAATCTATGTCATGGGCTTCCATGGCAGAGGCAAGACGGGGCCGGGTAAACAGCTAAGGGTTGGCTGGTTTGAATAATTTCTGCAGGCTCTAAATTTTAGGCATAGTCCCTAATTGCCTGGTCTTTGACCCTGGGATGATTATGGCAAAAGACTACTGCTTTCTGAGGTATAAAGGAGGGTTGGCTCTGGATTGATTCATTTGCAGACCAAAGACATTCTCCTTTTAATAATTCTAAAAATTGGCTGGTCCCAGGAGGAGCAGTCTCTTTCCAGTCAGAAAGTTTTTAAACTGTCAAAACATTATAATTTCCAGAAAATAAAAAGCATAAACAATACAATATCCCAGATGGAAAATATACTTCTGGAGACTAGAACACAAAAGTAGCACTTCAAGACATTCCTTCCCTAGTGGGAAGGTGTCTGAGAAGTTCAACTGGTCATCAGAAGATTGGTGAACATGGACCCAGGATGAGATCACTACACACAATGAGAGATCCTTCATCTTGGCCAGTGACTCAACTGAAGCCCTCTAGGAGAACTTGAGAAATCTGTGGGTCTATGTCAGGGAGGACAGATGTCCTGCTATGCTTTAGACAGGACCACATGAATTGTCTCAAGTCAGCACATCTTTTGATAACCCTACTGGAGATTCCTGTAGAAGAAAAATCTGTCTACACTTATCTAAGCTAGAAACCTAGCTTCATTTTGCATTTTAAAAACACCATTTTAAATAGTCGCTGAATATTCTAGCAATGAACTACTGAAAATAGTAAGATTCTGTGAAGAGTAAGAAAGTAAGATTGATTTTGTTCTGATTTTTACCAGGAATTGTTCACATTTTAGAAAAATCACATCACACTCCTGCTATTTTTCATTTTCCTGTATTTTTAATACAGAAGAGCTTCTGATCTTACTTCCCTTAAAACCAAACTTTTTCATCAAAGTAGATGCATCTGATTACTTCAGTTGTGCTCAGCCATCTTCATTTTGAATACATACTATTTTATTATAAATTAATTTTTGCTTCTCATTTATGTTAGAGCATTATTTTGATTGTTTTGAAAGTGTATGTGTCAGGGTAGGTAATATTATTTATAGATTCTGAGGATTGTAAAGGGGTAATAACAGAATGTCTGTTATAAAAAGGCAGCTTTGGGTTAGTCTATAAAGGCTGTATACTCTGTTTCCATTTATGTGACATTCTGGAAAATCACAATAGAGCAGGTCATCAGTGGCTATCAGGGACTAGGACTAGGGATTTGGGGGAGGATTTGATTACGCAGGGGCAGCATGAAGGAATTTAGGGGATGGTGTTTAACTGTTCTGAATTGTGATTGTTGAGGTGATAAAATGACAGCTCGTACTTGTCTAAGCTTCTAGATGGCCACATCAATAAAAAAGTGAATTTTACGGGATGTAACTTTAAACATAATTTTAAAAACTGGGGAACAAACACAAATAAAACAACCAAAGTGGTGACACTGGGTCTTAACGGTAAGAACCACTGAACTAGGCCATCGAATTCACTGATGTCTTTCTAGCCCCCAAAATCCAGTTCTCATCTCTGGCAACTGAACTACTGATTCTATCAGGTGTGATTTCATTTCCTTGTGGCTAGTGTCAGGGATATGCAGAAAAAAAAACAATTCTTTTTTGTGGAATTCATAGCAATGAATGAACTATGTTTCAACCAAAGCCAGCATCGTATCGGCCACTGGGCTTCCAGGTCACTTAATTCTCGTGATCTTTTTACTGCACTGTGCTGCCTTTACTAGCTTAGGGTTGAAGAGGAAGAACACTGTGAACACTTAGGTTTTTCCAGTCACGGCTGGCATTACACCTCTAAAGTGAAATAAAATGAAATACCGTGACTCACATTATGGTCCCACCTGAGTTAGCTAAGAAAGCAAAAGCAAAAAAAAAGTGGTTTTCTTAATAACATCACCATTCACATTCCTGGAGAAAAGTATACTGGAATGTTCCTTCTATTGACAGAAAATACAAGTCTCTTGTGTTTTTATAAGGTGTTTACAATAGGTCAGTGCTGTGGCTGGGTGTTAAAGGCTTTTTGCCATTTACAGTATATTCTGCAGCTTTCTAAAACTGCTTTGGAAAATTTTTACAGGTAGAAATGTTCAGTTCACTTATTGCAGGCAATTAAAATAATTAAGAGAGGAACATTAAGTAATAAAAATGGCTTAATTTGGATAATAGCCAAATAATAGGTGTCAAAATGATGAATTAATCGCTCTTTAAATTTCTTGCCAAACAGCTATTCAACCAATTAAGCCACATGAATAAGTAGCAAGAATATCACATTTAGATAATAATGAATTGAAACCTGTGCTAACAATCTGTAATTCGAATTCAGTATGCTTGGCTTTCCAAAAGAGGAACCAAATAAATGCCAGTCTGATACATTCGCTTCACAGGAATTGACGCTGGGATGGGGTGTGAATTCAGATAACTGAGAAATAAAAACAGAAACGTACCCTGAGAAATTGTAAACTGAACCGTGGATTGGAAGGCAGAGGGCGAGCTCCTCAGGCCCACGCTGCACGGGGCGCCAGGTGGGGGCGGGGCAGCCCCCCCGGGACACGCCTGCTGCAGCCGCGCGTGGCAGCGGGCACCCATCCCGCCCACCGTCAGCCCAGCGCTGGCAGTCGCCATGAGACACGGAGGAGGGGTGCGAGGGGCGAAAGCAGGCCGTGGAGAAATAATTCCCTGGATCATCTACCCCAGAGACTTCCTCTGTGAGCTGCCGTAGAGGAGCTGGGCGGCGAGCACTGGAACATCGGACACGTGAGAAGCGAGGGTTTCAAGACCTCGGACAGGAGGGCCGCGCAAGGCCTCAAAGAAAGGGAACGAGTGAACTGGGTCCAGGGGTCGTCCTGGCTTTCTCCTGAAGGCACCTTCCTGACTCTGGGGGAGGGGGGAGGGGGTCTCCAGGAAGGGTAAGGCGGTCTCAAAGGAGACCAGGAGCCAGGAGGCCCAGGTGGTGGGAATTTGTGGAGCAAAGGACTTGGAGGAGAGAGCTAAGGAAAGAAGGAAAGAACGCAAAGGAAGGCAGGGAAGGAGGGAGGGAGGGAGGAAGGGGCTTAGGAAGTCTGCATGAATGTCTCCTTGCCTCTGTTCCTGAAGGCTAGGCTGAAGATTCAGGGGAGAAGCTTCGCAAGGCCCGCTGAAGAACTGCTGGGAGGCAGTAAGCTGAAACTCCCCCGGGCTCCCACAGAACTAGGGACGTGAGTTCCAATCAACCCAAGTGAAGGCGGCATGCTGGACACCCAGGCACCTGGCAGAGCCTCCAGAAGGAGAATCCTTGAATGGGCTAAACAGGCTTTCTAGAGCCAAGGTTCCCTAGAGCCGCCCTAACACAGCTTTCAAGGAAGAGTCAAAAGGACCAAGCTAATCTGTAAGTCAACTAACTCCCTTCAAAATACGATTTTAAGACTTAAAATCCAGACATTGGAAGTCTAAAAGTCATTATAATGCTTAGCACACAAAAAATAACGACCAATCATGTGAAGAAGCCGGAAAAGGTATAGGACAAATGAATCAATAGAAAAAGACCAAGAAATGACAGGAATGCACAGGTAAGGACTTTCTTTTTTTGTTGTTTTTGTTTTTTGAGTTGGAGACTCACTCTGTCGCCCAGACGGGAGTGCAGTGCCTGCTCCCGGCCACCGCAGCCTCAACCTGCTGGGCGCCGGCGATCCTTCCGCCTCAGCCTTCCAAGTAGCTGGAACTACAGGCGCGCACTACCACGCCCGGCTAATTTTTTTTGATTTATTATAGAGACGGGGTCTCGCCAAGTTGCCCAGGCGGGTCTCGAACCTGTGGGCTCAGGCAATCCACTCTCCTCAGCCTCCCAAAGGGGCGGGATTACAGGCTGAGCCACCGAGCCCGGCAAGGACTTTCAAACACCTGCTTTCAATATACCCAACCGTTGACAGGAAAACATGAATGTAAGGAGGAGAGAGATGGCAGATACAAAAAGGATCCAGCCGGGACTTCTGCATTGGAAAGGTAATCTCTGAAATTAAAAAAAAAAAAAAAAATCCTTGAACAGACTTGACAGTAGATTAGAAACTATAGAAGAAAAGATGAACTTGAAGACTCAACACTAGAAATTATCAAAATGGAAGCATAGAGAGGGAAAAAAGACGTTAAAAACAAAACAGAAAACAACAACAGGGCCTCAGTGACCCATGGACAAATATAAGCAGACTTTCATATTTGTAATTGGAGTTCCAGAAAAAAAGAAGGCGGGAAGGTAAAAAACACACTTGAAAAAAGAATGTCTGAAATATTTCCAAATTAGATGAAAACTATAAACTCACAGATCTAAGAAGCTCAACAAATCCCAAGAGAAATCCACAGAAAACTGCACCAAAGTACATCTTAATGAAATCGCTAAAAACAAGTGATAAAGAGAAAAATCTCAAAAGCAGGCAGAGAATAAAAGTACCTTGCTACAGGGAAACATTAGTTTTTGAAAAAAGGATTTTATGGTACTGAAAGAAATAAAAAGTCAACCTAACATATTATAGTCAATGAAAATATCCTTTAATAAAGTAACATGAAAGAAAACATTTTTAAACAGAAGTTGCAAATAGGTGTCGCCAGGAGACCTGCCCAACAAGAAATATGAAAGTAGTTTCAGGCTAAAGGAAATACTAAAACCAGATGGAAATCAGAAATGCTAAATATATGGATAAATATAAAATAATCTTTTCTCTTTTAAAAATGTCCTCAAAAGATAATTGACTTCTTAGTGCAAATAGAATAACAATGTGTTGTGACGTTTATAATACATAAAAGGAAAAGGCATGTGAGAAATGACAGGCTGGCGTTAGACATATACTGTTATATAAGGTTCTTTACAGATGTGAAGTGGCATAATATTACTTGAATGTGAAAGTGTTAGGTTAAAGATGAATACTGAAAATCCTGGAAACAGCACTGAAAAATGAAACAGCTATTGTCAGTAAGCTAATCATAGAGATTAAATGGCATACTAAAAATATTTGATTAATCTAAAAAGAAGAAAAAAGGACAGAGCACAGATGTGACATATACCACAAACAGCAAAATGGTAGATATAAAGGTAACCATATTGTTGATTCCATGAACCATCCATAAATGCCCGAACATTCCATTTAAAAAGCAGAGGTTATCAGATAGAATTTTGAAGGGAAAGACTCAAAGGTGCTGTCTACAAAAAAAAGAAGCAGCATTTTAAATATGAAGACTCAGGTAAGTTAAAAGGATGGAAAGAATATACACCAAGCAAACACCGTTCATAAGAAAATTGGAGTGGGTTTGTGGTGTCAGACAAAACTGACGTCAGGACTTAGGAATGTCAGCCAAGATAATTGCTAACACTGGGTGATTGGTATTTGGCAGTTTATTATCTTATTCTGCCTACTTTTGTATATGCTTGTCATTTTTCAGAATAAAACATTACAAATTGAGGGGAGAAATACGTGTTAAGACAATGCCACAGAATTGTACAAGTGTGTGTGTGTGTGCACTGAACATACCTGTCACTTATCTCAGGGACCCATTTGGAAATAAGAACAGCGTTGACTGTTAAAGAGTAGCCTCACGCTAGGGAGACCTCTTCCCATTAGTTGTTACTCTGACTTCTCTGATAATGACCATGATACATGCACTTTTAAAATTGTACAGCAAGAGGTATTAGGGAAGGTTCACAATTCTCCTGGTGAATACAGATACCAGGTACTGAAGAACCGCGGGTAGATTTCAATTTTATGGAGTTCACAGAACTACATATTGAAATGCTGCTTGCAACTTGTATTTGAAAGCTATTTTTCAAGTACTCTAAAACAGAAAAGAATGTTGTTTCCCATTATTAACAGGAGGTATTTCTTCTCTATTTTTTGCAAAGAGAAGCAATTTGAAAAAAATTGCATGCAATCCACATGACAATAATACACTTCGCGAGAGACTGCTGCAAATGGCATCTCGCCCAGCATTGAAAAGGCCATTTCATCCCACTTCCTCTCCCTCTGTTATTCATCATCTTACAAGGGTTTCCTGCAGTCTGGCACAGGTGGGTAGTATCTTATTCTCCGTTTCAGACAAGGTGTTACCATAAACGCTAAACCAATATTTTCATACTCAGAAGTCATAAACAAAGCATGTATGTGTATTATTTTCTAAATCACCAGGTACCGCTCGATACATTTCCATCAGAAACCGAAGGATAATACGAAGCAGAATTTTACCTAATATCCTGCCTTGAACGCACAGCATTTCTGTTATTCCGTAATTTTGATACCTTGTATTTTCACCAAACCATACACAGCCCTTTCACACAGTGATACACTAACACTTATTTGGCAAATATCGTACCTTCGTGAATGTGAACACAGCTTTATTTGGTTTCATGTGTCCCCTGACTTGTTTCCACAGGGGTTCTAACGGGTTTAGAAGGCTACGCGGAGCACAACGGAGCACAACGGGATCGCACCGGTTTTCAATCCGGGGTCCTCCTGAGGTCTACGTGGGACACACCACGTGTGTCTCGGGCCAGTGTCACCGACACGGCTC
>NW_007257615.1:1123201-1123496 GCF_000164805.1 Carlito syrichta | reverse complement strand
TTTCACCAGGCGCTGCTCCTGCAACTTGGCGTCTCACGCTAGCTGCCCCGGCCGCAGGGAGGGCAGGCTTGCAGCGCGGCCGGGCTCTCGGGTCCCTCTGCCTGCGGCAGTCTTGCGCCCTCACCCTCTCCAGGTCCGGCTTCCTGTCTCTTGGCAGGGAGGGTTCCCCGTCCCCCCATCTCAAACCATACCCTCCTCCCACCCTGCTCTGATGCTCCTGCTTTCGTTTGCTCACCATCTCACATGGTATCTCTTTGACTTAAGCATTTGTTCATTATTTCTCTCCCCCTCCCCC
>NW_007257615.1:1091255-1122879 GCF_000164805.1 Carlito syrichta | reverse complement strand
CCTATCTTCCCTCCTCCCCCTATCTATCTTCCCTCCTCCCCCTATCTTCCCTCCTCCCCCTATCTATCTTCCCTCCTCCCCCTATCTTCCCTCCTCCCCCTATCTATCTTCCCTCCTCCCCCTATCTTCCCTCCTCCCCCAAACTAAGTTCTGCAAGCAGAGCACTGGTCTGTCCTATCCACTACTGCATCCTTGGGGTCTAAGACAGCACCTGGCACTTCCTGGGCACTCAGTGACTATTTGTTGAACCAATTAAGAGCAAACAAAACCACAGAAATCCTACAAAGGAAAACAGCACCAGCCACCTCGCTGGATCTTTACCACAAAGCCAGGAAATCAACACTTGTGATTCCCCCCTCCTTCTCAGGTCCCCTCCAACACAGAAGAGGCTGTCTTCGTCCTGGTCAGCTGCCACCTGTTTCTTCTCTTCCTGCTCCCCGCTCCCATGTCCTCCCACGTCCCTACATTCTGTACAGTTTAGCCTTCTCTTTAGCTAAAATTTCCCCTTCCAATACACACTCTTAGGCCCTACTTGCACTTACAACTTTGTTGAGATATTTTCTTGAGTAGGCCGGGTGTGGTGGCTCATGCCTGTAATCCAAGCACTTTGGGAGGCAGAAGTGAGAGGATCGCCTGAGTCCAGGGGTTCAAGACTAGCCTAGGCAACTTGGTGAGAATCAGTAACGTAAATAAGTAAATAGTCGGTTGTGGGTCATGCACCAGTGGCTCCACCTACTTGGGAGCCTGAGGCAGGATTGCCTGAGCCCAGCAGGTCAAGGCTGCAGTGGCCATGACCGTGCCACTGCACTCCAGCCTGGACAACAGAATGAGACTCTGACTCAAAAAAAAAAAAAAAAAAAAAGAAATTTTCTTAAGTAAAAACAATTCTCTTCCCTTAAAAACTCTGGTTCCAACTGTAGAAATAATTTTTCTCTCCATTAAAAAAATATGTATCTACACACATATATATATAAAGGTTGGGTGTAATGGTACACAACTGTAACCTCAGCACTTTGGGAGGCTGAGGTGGGAGGATCTCTTGAGGTCCAGGAGTTTGAGATCAGCCTGGGAAAGATAGCAAGACCTCATCTCTACAAAAAATAAAAATAAAAAAAAGTTGCCAAGTGCGGTGGCACCTGTAGTCCTAGTGACTCAGGGGGCTGAGGCGGGAGGACCGCTTGAGCCCAGGAGTTTGAGGCTGCAGTGATCACACTCACCATTGCACTCCGGCCTGGACGATAGAGCAAGACTCTGTCTCTATTTTTAAAATTACATTTAAAGAAGGGAATAAAGAAGTTAAGTGCCTTTCCTAAAGGAAAATATCTAGCATGTAGAATTTGAACCTACATTGCCTATGACGCTTCCAATGTGATGGTGATAAAAACAAGTCCTGGATTAGGCAGAGATTAGCATTGCCTCTTCACAGAGAAAGATCCCAGCTCACCTTGTCCAGCCTTGCTTATAAATGTGGGCTAGCCCAGAAAGTGGTCTTTTCATTATATCTCATGGAAAAAGAAGCTGAAATACTTTATGCTGAGAAACTGTAAGTTTAATGAATATAACAAATGTAACTGTAATGCCCTCTTTTGAGGAACTATACATTTAGGGAGATATCCAATTATAGCCAACAATAATAGAGCATTTAGCAGGTGGCAGGCATTCTTCTAAGCATTTTACATGTGTTAGAATGTGTAGTTCATATAACCTATTTTGCAACCCTATAATAATTATTATTATCATTATAATCATCCCCCATTCTACTCATGTGTCAAGGTCACATGAGTATATGGTTAGAGCTGGGATTCTATCTATCTATCTATCTGTCTATCTAACTATCTATTTATTGAGTTAGAGTCTCACTGTCGCCCATGCTGGCAGGCAGTGGCACACTCACGGCCACCACAGCCTTGACCTGCGGGGCTCAGGCGATCCTTCTGCCTCAGCCTTCCAAGTAGCTGGAACCACAGGCACGTGCTACCACACCCGGCTAATTTTTTGATTTATTGTAGAGACAAGGTCTTACCAAGTTGCCCAGGCTGGTCTCGAACCCCTGGTCTCAGGCAATCCTCTTGCCTTGGCCTCCTAAAGTGCTGAGATGACAAATGTGAGCCACTACGCCCGGTCCAGAGGCAGGATTTTAGACCAAGCAGTCTGCCTTAGAGTGTATGCTCTTAATCACTCTGCAGGATGAAGAAACCACTCCCACTTCAAATTCTGACACAGACCACACATTTGAGGATTTGCTAATAATGGCAGGATATTCTAAGTGCTTAGCATATTGTATCAGTCCATTCCTGCTGCTATAACAAAACCCCTAAGAACAGGCAATTTGCAGAAAACAGAAACACATTTCTCACAGTTCTGGAGGCTGGGGAGTCTAAAGTCAAGGAGGTAGCAGGTTCAGTGTCTGGTCAGGGCTGGTCTCTGGTGGCCCCTTGAAGGCTGTGTCCTTACATGATGGAAGGATAACAAGGCCCAAGGGAGCTAGCTAGTTCCCTCGAGCCCTTTTATAAGGTACAATCCATTCATGGAGGCAGAGCTGTTGGGACCCGATCACTTCCCACATCCTCACCTCTTAATGTCATCACACTGACAATGAAGTTTCAACACACGAATTCTCTCCATTCTTACAAAGTCCTGGTAAGGTGGGCGCCATCACCACACTTTATGAATGTGGAAACTGAAGCTCACAGAAGGTAATTGCTCACATGGGCAACAGGTGGTAGGGGCAGCCTTTGAACCCATGTTCAGTTACTAGACTGTATTCTCTTTTCAGACTACACGGGGTGGGGGGGACCCAAAACCCAAAAAACTGGAATTATCCTTTGGAGGGAGGGCCCCTTGGAGTACCGACCTCCCCTCCATGTAAGTGTTCTAGGAACCCATCAGCATCAGTGCACCAGCTAGTGTTGTTGGGAGAGGCTGCGTTTGACTTCAGGGAATTTGGGGGGATTCTTTCAGTGCATTTGCCCATTTCATGATGGGTGATTGACAAGCACACCTGTCCACATGACACTGAGTGTTCAGCAGCTTCTGACCAAAAAGTAGCATAACCCCGTGTCCCACACTCCCCATTCACCCAGTCTCGTCCCGAGCAACATTTTTTTGTTGTTGTTTCCCTGGATGAAAAAAGTCCTCAAAGGAAAAAGCTTTGCTGATGTGGAAGAGGTGAAACAAAAAAATGGCAGAAGTGCTAAAAGTATCAGAATGGACATGTTCCAAAACTGTTCTGAGCAGTGGGAAAAGCATATCGATAGGTGTATTGCATCAGCTGGAGAGTGCTTTGAGGGTGACTGAGTTTAAACATAATAAGTATTCAATTTTTTTTTTTGAGTCGGAGTCTCACTCCGTTGCCCAGGCTGGAGCGCAATGGCACACTCATGGCCACCATAGCCTCGGCCTGCTGGGCTCCGGTGATCCTTCTGCCTCAGTCTTCTAAGTAGCTGGAACTATAGGCACATGCTACCAAGCCTGGCTAATTTTTGATTTATTGTCGAGACGAGGTTTCGCCGAGTTGCCCAGGCTGGTCTTGAACCCGCGGGCTCAGGCGATCCACTTGCTTCAGGCTCCCAAAGTGCTGGGGTTACAGGCTGAGCCACCGAGCCCAGCCCTACAATTAAAAAAAAAAATTCCGAATTTTGGGGGTCCTCTCTTGTATAGCGCACATATAACCACACACATCCAAATACGTACACAACACACGGAATCCAAGTTCTCAGGGAACTCACATTTTAAGGAAGAAGAAGAACACATGAACTTTTGATTTTAGTTTGGATTTTAAAAAATATGACAGAGACAGACTAGCACAAGGGTGAGATGGGCAGACACTGGACCCCCATAGGGGAGGAAGGAGGGGAGGAGGGAGGGAGGCACATAGCAGCACACTGGGAACCTGGCCCACTACCAGGGGAGAGAGGGCTGACTAGATGCCCAAACTTCACCTATGTGCAACCTACGTATGTAACAAACCCCCACTTGTTCCCCACAACTCAAAAATAAAAAATATATATGGCTGGCCTGGTGGCTCACGCCTATAATCCTAGCACTTTGGGAGACCGAGGCAAGAAGATTACCTGAGCCCATGGGTTCGAGATCAGCCTGGGCAACTTGGAGAGACCTCATTGCTACCAAAAAAAAAAAAAAATTAGCCAAGCATGGTGGCGTGTGCCTGTAGTTCCAGTTACTTGGAAGACTGAGGCAGAAGGATCACCTGAGCCCAGCAGGTCGAATCTGCGGTGGCCATGAGCGTGACACTCCAGCCTGGGGGACAGAGTGAGACTCTGACTCAAAAAAAAAAAAAAAAAAAAAAAAAAAAAAAATATATATATATATATATAACACACAAAGATAATTGGAACCAAGTTCTCCTGTTGAACCTGAGAGCAAAGATGATGTATTTTTTTTAATATCCCCAACACTAAGCATAATGCTGGTGAGTGTAAAGGCAAATGTTCGTTCTCACGAATAACAGGGATTGGCTTTCTAAATCCTGGATTTCGGAATAGGATGGACTCCTCTAAAAATGAGGTTTGATTTGTTTGTTTATTTATTTATTTATTTTTGGAGTTGGAGTCTCCCTCTGCTGCCCAGGCTGGAGTGCAGTGGCACATTCACGGCCACCACAGCCTCCACCTGCTGGGCTCCAGCCTTCCAAGTAGCCAGAACCACAGGATGCGCTGCCCCGCCAGGCTAATTTCGTGGATTATTGTGGAGATGAGGGCTCACCATGTTGCCCGGGCTGGTCTCGAAACCCCGGGCTCGGGCAATCCTCTTGCCTGGGCCTCCCAAAGTGCTGGGATGACAGGCTGAGCCCCCGTGTCCGGCCAGGTTTTATGTTTTAAGTGCAATACGAATTAGAAGTTGTAAGCAGAAGTGTGACATTTGGAAGACATTTAGCTTCAGTCATAAATTGGATGTAGATATTCAAAATAGTTCATGGGATTTGATCAACTGGTAAGTCCGAAGTCACACAGGTTATTGAGATGGGGAATTTGGTTAAAGAAACCGCTCTTCGGGCTATGGAGAAAATGTTGTTGGGAAGAGGCTGCATTTGGCCTCAGAGAATTTGGGGGGGGGTTCTTTCAGTACATTCGCTCATTTCATGATGGGTGATTGACAAGAGCACCGGACCCAAAACGGCATAAGCCCTGTGCCCCACCCTCCCCATTCACCCGATCTCATCCCGAGCAACTTTTTTGTGTTGCTGTTGTTTCCCTCGACGAAAATAGTCCTCAAAGGGAAACGTTCTGCTGATGTGGAAGAGGTGAAACAAAAAAATGGCGAAGCACACAAAGCCTCAGAATGGACGCGTCCCGAAGCTGTTTTCAGCTGTGGGAAAAGTGTCTGGATAGGTGTAGTGCATCAACTGGAGAGTGCTTTGACATGCAAAAGTAAGTATACAATTTTTTGAGTCAACAAGATGGTTTAAGGTTCTGCAGGTGATTTTATAAAGACAAGAGATGATAAAAGGGTTCTCAACACCAGGTAATGTCAACCTGGAAAGAGTGGCTGGAAGGCGTCCCCTGATGGCAGCACCCACATGGGTTTCTACAGAGGGCCATGCCGGCCAGGAGGCCGGGATGGGGTGCCAGGAGCTGCAGTGGGCGGAACAACGACCCCCAAATACGTCTCTGGAGCCTGTGGGTATGATACGTTGTGTGACAAAAGGGTCGCAGATGTGATTTACGTTAAGGATGTTGGAGGAGTTATCTTGGTGGGCCCAGGGTCTTCACCGGACAAAGACAACAGGGGAGTCAGAGGCTGGAGGTGTGGCAACAGCAGAGATGGGGTGATGCGCCTCAGCACAAAGGCAAGGGCCGAAGGCTGCCTCTGGGCCCTGGGAACAGCCAGGGAAGACTCTCGCTGTAGCGCTTCCTGCAGGAAGGCCACCCGCCAATGCTTCGGTCTTAACCCAGGGGGGCCCACTGTGGACTCCTGACCTCCATGACCACAAGATAATGCATGTGTGTTGTTTTAAGTCACCAGCTGTGTGGCAATTAGTTACAGCAGTAACAGGAAACTGACACAGCCGCCAAGTTATCAATATTCATGGTGGTTGAAGAAATAGGTTTTTTTGTTTGAGTCAGAGTCTCACTCTATCGCCCAGGTTGGAGTGCTGTGGCACGCTCATGGCCACCCCGGCACTGACCTGCTGGGCTCCGGCGATCCGTCCGCCTCAGCCTTCCAAGGAGCCAGAACTATAGGTGTGTGCTACTGTGCCCGGCTAATTTTTTTTTTTTTTTTGTAGAGACGAGGTCTCGCCAAGATGCCCGGGCTGGTCTTGAACCTGCGGGCTCAGGCAATCCATTCACCTCGGCCTCCCAAAGTGCTGGGATGACAGGCTGAGCTACTGAGCCTGGCCAAAGAAATCATTTTTAAAGAGGGTGAGCTGAGAAAGTAGAAGAATACATCACAAAGAAGATGAACACATTTGACCCCAGCCAGGCATGGTGGTGCCCGGTGCCTGTAGTCCCAGTTCTTTGTGAGCCCAAGGTGGGAGGATGGCTTGAGGCCAGACGTAGGAGACCAACCCAGGCAATACAGGGAGACCTCGCCTCTAACCACAGCAACAAAATTAGCTGGGTGTGGTGGCACATGCTTGTAGTCCCAGCTACTTCGGAAGCTGAGGCAGGAGAGTCGCTTGAGCCCAGGAGTTCGGGGCTGCATGAGCTGTGATCATGCCAATGCACTCCACCTGGGTGACAGAGACCTGTCCAAAAACGGGAAGGAATAAAGGGAAGGAGGGAGGGAGGAAAGGAGAGAGGGAGGGAGGGAAGGAAGGACAATGAGAAAGAGAAGGAAAACTACCCGGTATATAAAAGTGCTTGATAGGTTTATTAAAAAAGATAAAATAAATTTGACTATGTTGTGTAAAATATACACAACTTAAAAGACAACTGACAAACTGAGAAAAAACCTGCAATAAATATGGCAGAAAAGAAACCATCTTCTTACTGATGACGAGCTCTTCCAAATTTAAAACAAAAGCACCCCGCATCAAAGTGGCCAAGGAGCAGAGGCAGGTGACCCCAGGAAGAACGAAAATAGCAGTAAGTAGATGGTTAAAAAACAATCTCCTTTTAAGTGAAGAAATGCAAATTAAAATGAGACTGAGATGCCGTTTTTTTATTACAAAACTGGAACAGACTTTTAAAAAATCATATTCAAAGTTAGCAAGAATCCCACCAGACTGGCAGTCTCCACCGCTGCTGACCAGTGTTTATCCAAGAGCTCTTTATGCAAAACGATTGCCCAATCTATCACAGGTTTAGAAATGCTGTCACTGAGCCATCCAGGGATCTCACACCTGAGGGCGGGGAGGTCTCTTGCCCTTCGCTGCCTCCTCTCAGGCCCCCCTGTCTTCCGTGGACCAGATTCACAGGCTGCCTTGCTCTCTGGTTTCCAGCTGGGCTTAGTGAAGAGGAGCTCCGTGGCGAGAAGGGAGATTTGGGGTATTTGTCCACCCCTCTCCCCGCAGCCATGGTTTTGTGAGTGTTCTGTTCCTTTAAGCCAGTGGTGCTGGGACTTGAGTGATTCTGACCTTCTGTATGGGGGCCTTCTGTATGACTCAGTAAGATGGAGTAGGGCCCTGAAAACTGCATTTCTAACAGGTTCCAGGTGTTGTTGATGCTGCTGATCACAAGACTCTTCCGAGAAGCCCGGCTGGAGGCCACGGTTCCCTGGGGGCCGTCCCTATTCCTCAGCCTAAGCGGCTTCTGGGTGGCCTCCCCTTTCTCCTCCAGACCCCTCCTGGCAAGCACTTCTTTTTCACAGTTCCCAAGTGGTTTGCCATCCTACCTACCCCTCTTGTAATCAGCCCCTTCGTTAAAGTCTCTCGAATTAAACACTCTGAACACACCATCGGTTTCCTGCTCAAATCTTGGTCGCTGCAGGAATTTATCCCAGGGAAATCATCAAATGTGCAGACACAGACTTACGTGCAGGGATGCTGTCGGTGGGATGATTGACAAGAGCAAAACATTAGAAACAAGGTACATGTTCGACAACAGGTAAAGGTGGGATATCATGCGACTGTGAACAACTGGTGGCAAAACTGGGTTGACTAACCTGGGAACGCTGATGAGCCAATGTTTACATGAGAATAAGACATAAAACCATACTTACAGAAGGTTCCCAATGTTGTAATTATGTGCGGATGTGCTTGTAAGAGGTTCAAGTGGAGGTGAAATTGGAAAGAGAGTAGTTTAAGTGACAATGACCTTATGCACAGGCTATTGGAGGAGAATTTGATTTGCCAGTATATCTGCATTTTGTGGATTGAATGCTTTGAAACACAAGTGTAATTCCAATTTGGATTTTTTTCTCCTTTGTTTCCACCTGGCTTCAGTATTCATACCACATTTCATGTAAAATATAAGTATGCTTAAATATAAAAGGATCAGAATTCTATTCCAGCAATGGGATTAATTTTTTATGTCATAATACTTTTCTATACAACTCCCCCCCCTTTTTAAAGCGATGGGGTCTCACTATGCTGCCCAGGCTGGTCTCAAACTCCTGGCCTCAAGTGATCCTCCAGCCTTGGCCTCCCAGAGTGCTGGGATTATAGGTGTGAGCCACTGTGTCTGGCCTATTCAACTCCTTTTAACAAATTTAATCCGTGAATATTTACTGAGTGCTCCCCTCAAAAATGAACACTGGACTGGGCTCAGTGGCTCAGCCTGTCATCCCAGTACTTTGGGAGGCCGAGGTGAGTGGATTGCCTGAGCCTGCAGGTTCAAGATCAGCCCGGGCAACTTGGTGAGACCTTGTCTCTACAATAGATCAAAAATTAGCCGGGCGTGGTAGCGTGTACCTGTAGTTCTGGATACTTGGAGAGCTGAGGTGGAAGGATCGCCAGAACCCAGCTGATCGAGGCTGGTGTGGCCGTGAGCGGGCCACAGCACTCCAGCCTGGGCGATGGAGTGAGACACCAACCCCCCTCCCCCAAAATTAACACTGCAGGGGGAGATATGAGACACAAAGATGCAATGCGGACTAGTAGAAAGAATCCAACTTGGGGTGAAAACACCAGACTTAGAATTTGGGCTACTGCATAGCCACACTTAAGCAGTCCATAAACTCGTTTTCAGAGCAGGAGTAGTGCATAAATTATAAAGCCCAATCATGTAATCAGGGAATCATGAAAAGCTTTTCCATTGGTGCCTCGATGCTTTGTGGTGTGCACAAGAGCAAGTATGTGTTTACCAAGTGAGGGTTAATGTTATAATGTCCTTTTAATTCTTCCCCGACTCAGAACAGACATACGCATTGTTCTTGCTGCAGGTACATCACCGTGAACGTTTTGGCATGTTGGTTACATGGAGATCGAATATTCTCAAACCAGAGATGACAGTTAAAACAGAGATGGCATTATTCTCAGAGGGGAAAACGGGCATCCTATTCCTGACTCCTAAGTCGGGTAGGTTTCCATGAGGAAATCTGGGAAGTCTGCTTACGAAGCTGGCTTAGGGAGAGAAAAAGCGTGTGGTACAACATGGGCATGAACCAGAGGGGAAATGAGAAATGCCATGTACTAGAGAGATGACACAATAGTGGGCTGCCGGCACCAGCATGATATTGGCTGAGGATTCAAATCAAAGGTGAATGTAGTATAAAATGGAAACTTCAGGCAACCAGAATGCAACGGGAGCTCTGATCCAGACACTGTCCTGAGACTCAAATTCTCCCATCCCGCCACTCCTACTGAAGCTATGTCTTGTGGAAGAAATCGATGCCCATTCTTTCCTTTTCCCTGTTCTTTCAGAATATCCGCCTGCTGCAACTCGCTTTCTTACCAGGTGTGACTCCATGGCCGGCCTTGTCAGCCGTGCATTTGTTTGAGCACTAGATTTGAGCAGTACGTAACCTTGTGTGTGGCCTCTTTGTCGAACCTTGAGCATAGGAAGCCTCTGGTGTCTACCTTCTTTGTTCATACCTGAAAGCTGCCACACCCAGCTGCAGAATCACAGAACGAACCTCAACATCTGCCTAAAATGGTGATGAAGAACACTGTGAAAATTCTCTTCCAAATTCCCTCCAAATTAACCCAGAAAATATACTAAATGAGAAAAATCTTCTATGAAAATATGGTTTTAAAAAAGATATAGTCAGATTCTGCTAAGAAACAAAAGAATCCTTCTTTACCTGCCTGTGAAGTAGGATTGAAATATGACAATCTTGGCTGGGTGCGATAACTCATGCCTGTCATCCCAGCACTTCGGGAAGCTGAGGCAAGAGGACTGCCTGAGCCCAGGGGTTCAGGACCAGCCCGGGCAACTCGGCAAGACCTCACCTTCACAAAAAATCAAAAAATTAGCTGGGCATGGTTGTGCGCGCCTGTAGTTCCAGCTACTTGAAAGACTGAGGAGCCCATCTGGCAAGGCTGTGATAGCCATGATTATGCTACTGCACTCCAGCCTGGGTGACAGGGTGATGAGACTCTGGCTCAAAAAAAAGAAAAAAAGAAAAAGAAATATGACAACTCTGCTTCTTGGACATGACTCATTGCCGCAGTGATGGTGACTCAGAAACAAAAGACATCGAGGTTCCACTTATTCTTGTCACCTAGGTCACTTATGGAGCAAAGGAATCAGTAGAAGGACATCTAAGTACTCAGAAACCAGATTGTCTTTCCAAGTAAAAACCCCAAAGGCCTGCTACAGAGCCCTGAAATATTAATCAAAATGTAGATCAGGCCTGGTGCAGAGGCTCAAGCCTGTCATCTCAGAACTTTGGGAGGCCAAGGTAAGAGGATTGCCTGAGCCTATGGGTTCAACACCAGCCTGGGCAACTTGGCAAGACCTCATCGCTACAATAAATCAAAAAATTAGCTGGACATGGTGGCACGTGCCTGTGTTTCCAGCTACTTGGAAGGCTGAGGTGGAAGGATCGCCTGAGCCCAGCAAGTCGACTCTGGGGTGGCCGTGAGCATGCGTCCCAGCCTGGGCAATGGAGTGAGACTCCAACTCAAAAAAAAAAAAATAGATCCAAGAAGAAAAAGCAGTGGCTAAAGGGAGTTGGCGTGATCAACAAGACGAGCTAATTATACAGAGACAGACTGAATTGATACAAACGGTCTATACATCTGAAATAAAGTTACTTGCAACAGATCATCTATACTTTTTAATACAAAGACAGTGATGTAGTTTATGACTATATTCTGAATCAAACAAAAAAACAAAAACAAAACCCAGGAAAGAAAAGAGAAACTTCACCAAAGAATCACATTCTTCAAAAAGAAGAATGAGTTCTTACATTGCTCTCCATTTAATATTCAGTCGGTCAAGTTCTAAGAAAGGTTTAATTGAAACAGGATGCTTTCCTTCCCAGTTATTGCAGAGAAAAAGAGCAAATCAATAGCCCATGTCTAAGAAAAGGAAAGGGATTAAAACTCAGGAAGTGTCCAATAAGATCTTTCATTTCTGTAATAATTAAAATGGCTATTTGCTGCTTTTTTCTGGGAAAAGTGCCCCGTTTCCCCATCCCCACGCTAGACTCCCAGTGAGATAACATGGTTTCAGACATGCTTGCTTCCCTGGTCGAGATTAGCTAGAGGTTAGCCTGGGTCAGTCATGGGACCTCATCATCCTCACCCATTCCCTGCCCCCAGCCCTGCAAACCGGTACAGGCCAGAGGCACACTGACACCTGGCTCCAGCTGTGCTCCTGGTGCAGGGTTTGTTCAGCACGATCTAGGGAGGCGTCTTTTCTCTGTGGAGATGTGTGCAGTGGGGAGGAGAACACAAGCTGGACAGCAGCCACGGAGGGTGGTAGGTCCAGGGAGCCCTGGTGGCCCTGTCTCCAGTTGGAGGGGTCGCGACTATCCTAGCGCTGCAGTCAGGGAGTTTCCATTTCGACCGAGCTAAGCCACGACAAACGTCTACATCTTGCAACCATATACCACACAGAATTATGACTGCGAATATAAATGAGCTTAATTCTCAGCAAAAAGTCAAAGACTCCAGTTGGAATGGAAAATAAAACCCAGTTGTGAAAAAGAAAGGCAACTAAAATAAAAGATGACCAAAAGGTTAAAATAAAATAGTGTGCACATAACAAGCCCGACAGATATAGGAGACGAATAGAATTCAGAGCTGAAGGCATTAAATAGAAACAATATTGCCCCTCTGTGTGAATGCATAGTCTGGTCCATAGAAAAGCGTCTTCAAGGGACTGTTAGGTTTCTGTGTCACCATCCTTGGTGTGTGGCTCTCATTCTGCTTATAAGATGGATGCATTAGCTTCAGACATCACTTCTGTGCTTCAGGCAGAAAAAAGAAGAGAGAAACAAAGCAGAAGGGACGGCATCTAAATTAAGAAAGCAAAACTTTCTAGGAATCATTGGCAGACTTCCGTGGTACATCTCGGTAAGAATCCTATCACACAGCCACCCATAGTTGCAAGGGAGACTGGGAACTCATACGCAGGGCACACTGACACCCCAAATTATAATCCTGTCACAAAAAAGGGGAGAATGGAGCTGGCCTGGACAACCTTTAGTGGCTGGCACACCTGCCGAAGGTCACACAGCCTGGCCCTGCTTGCATCACCCACACCCCTCTGGCTTTTAAGAGAAAGATTTTTCTTACACACTCCTCAGCCTCTTTGAACAGCTCCTGGCCTCAGACCTCCCCAGGGAGCTAGAGTGACTTCTCTGCTTAGTGAATTTAGGGTAGAAAAACAAGCAGGCATCGCTTGTCCCTTACTTTTACCCTTTACAGGAAACACATGTGGCTCTGGCTGCACGAAGTTGTCGGAACTTTGCAGCATTGGGATCGTGGCGAGGAGGGCTGGCTTTTCCAGATGTGCCTGTGAGGGGCGGGTCAGCATGCCTCCTCTTGGGTCCCAGGCTGCCCAACATATGAGCCGCTTCCTCCACTCGGCCTTGTCGATAACTAGAAGGATGTTTAGAATTGGCTTGCCAAGTTCTACGAAGAAATGTCAGGACCTTGATTAATCACACTGGTATCCTATGTTTAATTTTTGGAATAACTGCCAAGTGTTTTTGCAAAACGGCGCCGTTTTCCATTTCTACAAGCAGAATGTGTGTGTACACATAATGTGTGCATAAATGTGTGTGTATGTATGTATATGATATATATTCCCTTATCACAGACAGAATTTGCAAATGTTTTCTCCCATTCTGTGGGTGTTTTCACTTTCTTGATAATATCCTTCAAAGCGCAAAGGTTTTAATTTTGATGAATCCAATTTACTTGTTTTTGTTTGCGATTATGATGTAAAACCATAAAGATTTGCACCTTTCATTTCTTATGAGTGCTTTATAGTTTTAGCTCTGGTATTTGGGTCTTTGATCCATTTTAGAGTTAGCGTTTTTGTATATATTGTGAGGTACAGGTCCACCTTCATTATCTTGCATGTGGATGTGCATCATTCCAGCTCTGTTTGTGGAAGGGAGCATTTTCTTCCCCATTGAAAAATCTTGGGCCCTGTTGAAAATTAACTGGCCATTGATGTTTAGGTTGTGTTTGGGCTTGGGATTCTACTCTGTTGGCCTGTATGTCTGCCCTTATGCCAGTAGCACACCGTCTGGATCCCTATGGCTTTGTAGTGAGCTCTGAAATTCGGGGGTGTGAGTCTCGACTTTGATCTGCTTTCTCAGTATTGTTTTAGCCATTCTGGGTCCCTTCATTTCCACATGAACTTTAGGATCAACTTGTCCATTTTTGCACAAAAGCTGCTGAGATTCTGACAAGGATTGCGTTGAATCTGTAGACCAATTTGGGGTGAGTTGCCTGCTCAGTTTCAGTTTCCTGTTTAATCAAGAGTTGTTTAAAAGTTTTTTGTCTATTCCTTTGTTGTACTCTTTTTATTACATGATTGGAAAATGTGATTCTGTGAGTTCTGTTGCTTGGATTTTGTTGAAGCCATCTTTTTTCTCCAAGCCAAAATCCATTGATATGACAATGTCCCATAGACACTTGAAAACAGCATTCATTTATAGTAATGTATGTGTCTGGGTGTGTGTGTGTGTGTGTGTGTGTGTGTGTGTGTGTGTGTATCCACACTTTTAAATACTGTTATTTGAATCATTGTTTATTTTGTTTACCATATATGTAAGTTTATAAGAGGGTTTGTTAATAGCTTCCATGATATGGATTTGTAACTATCTTTGCATTACTACAGTTTAAAAATATTTATTTCAAACTGTGTTAAGTCATAATGACTGATCACTGTTGTAGTTTTGTAGTCATTTGTTTCCTTTATTTCATTTTTTTCCTTCCAGTGGTTATAGGACATTCTATATCCTTTCAAAGCTTTTTGATACATATTGAATTTCTGTTTTAATAATTAACAGCTGGGCAGGCATGGCTGCTTATGCCTATAATCACAGCAATTTGGGAGGCTGCGGCAAGAGGATTTTTGAGCCCAGGAGTTAAACACCAGCCTGGGCAACATAGCAAGATCTCATCTCTACAAAAAACAATTAAAAAATTAGCAGGGCATGGTGGTGCGTGCCGGCCTTTAGTCCCAGCTACTCAGGAGGCTGAGGTGGAAGGATCACCGGAGCCCAGGTCAAGGCTGTGGTGAGCCCTGCTAGCACCACTGCACTCCAGCCTGGGCAACAGAGTGAGACTTTGAACTCCAGGCCTGCTTCCATACCCTTTCTATTGGTCCCCCACATCACTTCCCATCTTGCAATAATTTGGGATTTTATTTCTGGAAAATTAATTTTTACATGTGTATTAATAATTAATGTCATAATTAAAACAATCAAAGTATTTATTCTGACAACCGATGCATTCAGAGCGTTTGGCACGATGCCTGGTGCATACCAATTGCTCAATAGTGTATGCTATGATGATGAGAAGGGTTATCAACAGCATTATCACTTGGCACGGAGCTGCTCCTCTCTCCAGAGTCTGTGATGGCCATCTTACCTTCTACTTTTTTCTCTTTTTTTTTTTTTGAGTCAGAGTCTCCCTCTGTCGCCCAGGCTGGAGTGCCATGGCACGCTCACACCCACCTCAGTGTCGACCTGCTGGGCTCCAGTGATCCCTCCGCCTCAGCCTTCCAAGGAGCCGGAACGACAGGCGTGTGCTACCAAGTCCAGCTAATTTTTTATTTATTGTAGAGACGGAGTCTCGCCAAGTTGTCCGGGCTGGTTTCAAACCCGTGGGCTCAGGCAATCCCCTTGCCTCGGCCTACCAAAATGCTAGCTATTTTCCTATTGTTCTGATTCCCTGTTCCCCCTCACAAAGAAAGCAGCTTTGAAATGACTAATAACTCTTTGTCCTTTGCTTCTGCTTATTTCAGCCCTTCTCTGCCTCTAAAGCCAACTGGAACACTTAGTCTATTATGACGAAGTGTTGCTTAATTCTAGAACTGCAACGAGCCAACTGAGATTTTTTTTTTTAGTCAGTCTCACTCTGTTGCCTAGGCCGAAGTGCAGTGGCACATTCATGGCCACCCCAGCGTCGACCTGTGGGCTCCGGCGATCCTTCCGCCTCAGCCTTCCAAGTAGCCAGAACCACAGGTGCACACCACCACACCCGGCTAATTTTTTGATGTATTGTAGAGGCCAGGTCTTGCCAAGTTGCCTGGGCTGGTCTCGAACCCGCGGGCTCAGGCCATCCACTCGCCTCAGCCTCCCAAAGTGCTGGGATAACAGGCTGAGCCACCGAGCCCGGCCTTCTGCATTTACTGCCTCTGCTCCCTGGATGATTTCCAGACATGTGTTTCCAGACAGTGTTCCATGAACACTGGTCCTGGGCTCCACCATCTTGTTTTTGGTTTCGACTGCAGATCCCCTTAAATGTTCCACCAGAGGATCCAGCTCAACTCCTCCAAATTGGGCTACCTCCCAACTTCCCACTTCTGTGAATGCAACAACCTTCTCCCCTTTCCCTAGTCTGGAAATGTTGGCAGCGTCTTTGCTGCCCCTCCTGACCTGCCTTCAGCACGAGAGCTGAGCCCAGTGGCTGCATCATGCGGGTGCTCAGCTAATGTTTACCCTCTTCCCACACCTTCTTTAACTTGAACACATTGCCAGGCCCTGTGAAAACTTTAAGTGCCACTTTTGTTCATCTTCCTCTTCATGACTGCCTCCTCCCAATGTATTATTATTATTATTATCTTTTTTTTTTTTTTTTAGTTGGAGTCTCACTTGTTGCCCAGGCTGGAGTGCAGTGACATGCTCACAGTCACTGCAGCATCGACCTGTGGGCTACAGCAATCCTTCTGCCTCAGCCTTCCAAGTAGCTGGAAGTACAGACGCACGCCACCATGCCCACCTAGTTTTTGTGATTTATTTGTAGAGATGAGGTCTCACCAAGTTGCCCAGGCTGGTCTCGAACCCCCGAGCTCAGGCAATTCTCTTGCCTCGGCCTCCCAAAGTGCTGGGAATACAGGCTGAGCCACAGTGCCCGGCTGTATTATTATTTTTAAAAATCTAGTACTGTGAGTTAGACTCTGAGTTTTTCTCCTTATTTTTTGACTTCTTCCCCTTCTACTTTTATTCATGCAGGCTAATCCTCCTGAAACATACTGCCAATCATGCATCTGTCTTATACTACCTAACTGGCTCCTTGCTTTGAACCTAAGTCCAAATTCCTGAGCCCACCACTCCAGGTTTTCTACCGACATGGGTCTAGCCCACATCAACAACTTCTTGCTCGATGCATCGGTTAAAACAGCAAACTGGTTCCTCCCTGAAAACCCCACACGCTGTCTGAACTGTCTGGTTTTATCTTTGCTATTCCTTCTGCCCAGAAACCTTTCTTTAACCATCACTGCCTGTCGCAATCCTACCCATCCTTCCAGGACCATATTAAAAACCATTCTTGTCAGAAAGTCTCGATTCACACACTACATAAGATTTGTTACTTCTTCAGGTCACTACAGCATTTTATATGTCTCTTGTAGTGATGGAAATAATTTTGCTTTAAATGGTAGATTTTGGGGATTTATTATCTTAGTATTTTACCAGAGTAGAAGATTTTTAAAGAACTTTGTCCTATACATATTTTAATTTTCTGTAGACCCTTCTTAGTACAGCATATTTTACAAAATTAGCACTCAATAAATATTCATTGAATTTAACAAAAAGGATATCATTTATGACAAAAAAAGATTATTTCTTCAATACATAGTGTTGGGCAAACTGGATATCTTTCTGCAGAAGAATGAAATAGGATGCTAATCTCACATTGTACATAAAACCCAACTCAAAATAGATTAAAAACTTAAACATAAGACCTGGAATCATAACTACTAGAAGAAAACATAGGGGAAAATCTTGACATTAGCCTAGGCAATTATTCTGGGGATATGCCACCAAAACACAGGCAACATGAGCAAAAATTGACAAATGGGACTAAATCAAACTTAAAAGCTTTTACACAGCAAAGGAAACAATCAGCAGAGAGAAAAGACAACCCGTGGAATAGAAGAAACTATTTCAAACCATATATTTGATAAGGGGCTAATATCTAAAATATGTAAGGAACTCAAACAACTCAAAAGCAAAAACCGAACAAAAACCCCCCAACAATTTAAAAATAGGCAAAGGACTTGAATAGATGTTTCTCAAAAGAAGGCATACAAATGGCAAATGTATATAGGAAAAAAATGCTCAGCTTTACTATATCAAGGAAATACAAATCAAAACCACAATGAGCTATCATCTGTTAGAATGACTATTATCAAAAAGACAAAAGATAAATGTTGCCAAGAACACGGAGAAAAGGAAACTCTTGCACACTGCTGTTGGGAATGTAATTGGTAGAGCAATTATGGAAAACAGTATGGAGATTCCTCAACAAATTAAAAATAGAACTACCATATGATCCAGCACTCTACTTCTGGGGACACATCCAAAGGAAATAAAATCAGTAACTCCAAGAGATATCTGCATGCCCATATTCACTGTAGCATTATCCACAATAGCCAAGATATAACAACAACCTAAATGTCCACTGATGGATGAATGGATAAATAAGATGTGACATATCTATAACTGTACACAATGAGGTATCATTTAGCCTTAAAAAAGAAGAAAATTGACCAGGAGTGGTGGCTCAGCCTGTCATCCCAGCACTTTGGGAGGCCGAGGTGAATGGACTGCCTGAGCCTGCGGGTTTGAGACCAACACCAACTTGGCAAGAGCTTGTCTCTACAATAAAAAAATAAATAATTAGCAGGATGTGGTAGCACGCACCTGTAGTTCCGGCTACTTGGAAGGCTGAGGTGTAAAGATTGCTGGAGCCCAGCAGGTCAACACTGGGGTGGCCATGAGCATGCCACTGCACTCCAGTCTGGGTGATGGAATGAGACTCTGACTCCAAAAAAAAAAAAAAAAGAAGAAGAAGAAGAAGAAGAAGAAAATTCTGCCATCAGGCAACATGGATAACACTGGAGGACATTGTGTTAAGTGAAATAAGCCAGACACAGAAAGACTCAATCCAAGAAAGTTGAACTCATAGAAGCAGACAGTTGAATGGTGGTTACCAGGAGGCAGAGAGTGGGGGAAATGGGGAGATGTCGGTCAAAGGGTACAAAGTTCCAGGTATGCAAGATAAGTATGTTCTGGAGACCTCATGTACAGCGATGGGACTCTAGTTAACAGTCCCGTGTTGTATTCTGACATTTGCTTAAAGAATAGATCTTAAGTGCTCTCAACCTACAGCAAAGAAAGTGGCAACTCTGTGAGATGTTGGATATGTTAATTTGCTTGATTGTGCTGATTATTTCACAATGTACATATATATATCTATATCAAAACATCAAGTTGCAGACCCTAAATATATAGTGTTGACTCGTCAATCATGCATCAATAAATCTGAAAAGATGATTCTGGACGCATAACCAAGGTTTCTGAAACAGACTACGTAAAATAAATGTTATTTTCTATCGACAAATATTTGCTTGGAGACTGGACCAGCTCAATACGTCTCTGAATAACACAAAAGAAGGCATACACTATTTTTATGGTGGTAGACCTGAAGGAAACATGTGCTTTACAAGAAAAGCAGGCCACAGAAACAGCTGTGGCATATGAATGGAGTCTTTCTGAATGTTTGATGACGTGCCAGAGGTTGTCTGTTATTTAGAAATACTTGGCTGTCTGTCTTCTTTGTTAATACAGAGATAATAATAATCACTTTCAACCACCACACTGTACAGTTTGAGTAGATAGAAGAAAATAATCTTAATCTAGGAATGCAGAGTGTAGCTCAATTTTGGTGCACTTTGAACACTGGTGCAGTCTCAGTCTCTCTCCTCTCCCCACACAAAGACTTTAGAAGCCGTGTTTTCTTTCTTCTTTCCCCCGACCATCACAATCATTTACATCCTTTTAATGATCCTGGCATCAGCGTCATTCCCTCCTTTCCAGGATCTCTGCCACTTTAGTTCTCATGGTCTCTTCCGACTCTGCTGCAATTGGGCCAGCTCAGTCCTCTTTCCAACCCATCCCACTTCCGGCTACATAGTTAATCTTGAAACATATCTCTGTGATGGTAGTCAAAGGATAAAAAACAATCAAGAACACACAAAATTGAAATGAACTGCTTACTAAGTAAGTAAAATTCCAATACTGTAATACTGGGGGGTGGCTGGGATCTGAGAGGAGTCAGAAAGGGTATTCCCTTTACATCTGTGGACCCAGGTGTTCTTACCTGCCTCGTTGTTCCTTGTTGGTCTTACATAGCAGCTTCTCGTTCTTTGTCCCTTTAAAAGTTAGCATGTCAGACAATCCTCTAACATCTAGGCATAGCAAATGGAAAAAAAAGGTAAAGGACTTATCATTTCTAGTGTTGTTACCAGAGTAAAACATATACATGGGGGACCCCCCAAAAAAGCTGGAATTATGTTTTGGAGGGTGGGCCCTCTTGTAATATAGGCTTCCCCACCTAAGTAAGTGTTCTGGGAATCCATTGGCATCAGTGTACCAGCTAGCATTATGGCGAGAAGCTGCTTTGTTCGGCTTCAGTGAAATTTTCTTTTTTTTTAGAGTCTTTCAACACTTTTTTTTTTTTTGAGTTGGAGTCTCACTCTGTCACCCAGACTGGAGTGCAGTGGCTGCTCCCGGCCACTGCAGCCTCGACCTGCTGGGCTCCGGCGATCCTTCCGCCTCAGCCTTCCAAGTAGCTGGAACTACAGGCGTGAGCTACCACGCCTGGCTAATTTTTTATTTTATTGTAGAGATGAGGTCTCGCCAAGTTGCCCAGACTGGTCTAGAACCCGTGGGCTCAGGCAATCCACTCACCTCAGCCTCCCAAAGCACACGATTACAGGCTGAGTCACCGAGCCCGGCTTCTTTCAACACTTTTGACCATTTCATGATGGGTGATTTATAGCACACCTGTCCACACTGCATGTGCAGCAGTTTTCAACCAAAAACAACTTGACCCCCGTGCCCCACCCTCCCTATTCACCTGATCTTGCCCCAAGAGACTTTTTCTGTTGTTTCCCTGGATGAAAAAGGTCCCCAAAGAGAAACATTTTGCCAATGTGGAAGAGGTGAAACAAACAAACAAACAAATTGGCAGAAGTTCTCAAAGGCACCACAATGGACATGTTCAAAAACTGTTTTGAGCAGTGGAAAAAGCATCTCAACAGGTGTATTGAATCCAACGGAGAGGACTTTGAAGGTAACTGAAGTTTAAACACGTGAGAATAAATACACAATTTTAAATTAATAAATAGATAAATTGTGGGCTTTTGGGGGGCCCTCCCTCATATATATGGTTATATGCTTCTGGAGGAAGCACAAATTAAGAATTAGCTTCATGATCAGAGGCACATATACTACATAGTTTGGGTTTTTGCAGTTTACGTAAATGTTATTAGGATGCAATTTATATATGAAAAGTATATCCACTGAAGTGTACTGTTAGGTGATTTTTGACAAAAGCATACCCTGTGTAACCACTGCCCCAATCACAATAAAGCACATTTTCCTCACCCCAAAAAAATTCACATGAGTTCCCTCTGCTGCCAATCCCTCTCCACCCTTCACCAAAGGCAAACATTATTCTGCCTTCTGTCACTATGGGTTAACCTTTTCTGTTTCAAAATTTTACAGAAATAGAATCACATAGTATGTACTCTTTGGTATCTAGCTTCTTTAACTTACAAAAAAATGCTTTGAAATGCATCCAGATTAGTATGTACCAGTAGCTTCATTCCTTATTACTACCAAGTAGTTCAAAAGTAGTTGCAATATTAGTAGTTTCACAAATTTTAGTAAAATTCAGTAAATTTAAATTTAGTAAAATTATACACTCACCTGTTGATAGATACTGATTCCAGTTGTTGCCTGTTATGAATAAAGCTGTTATTAACATTCACCCAGCAGTGGAAATGCTAGGTTATACGGTAAGCGTATATTTAACCTTATAAGACACTTCCAAAGTGTTACCCAAAGTGAGCACACCATTTAATATTCCCACCAGCAGTGTATGAGAGTACTGACCACTCTACCTTTTTGCCAACACTTGATATAATCACTTCTTAAAATTCCAGACATTTCGCAACTGTTTATAGTTCATTGTGTTTTAAGTTACTTTAATAACTAGTAATTGAGCATACTATCATGTGCTTATTGGCCCTTTGTATGCCTTCTTGGAAGAAGTGTCTGTTCCAATACTTTATTTATTTACTTGCTTTTTTTTTTTTTTGAGTTGGAGTCTCACTCCTTTGCCCAGGTTGGAGTGGAGTGGCATGCACGCTCGCGGCCACCCCAGCATCGACCTGCTGGGCTCCAGCAATCCTTCCACCTCAGCCTTCTGAGTAGCCGGAACTACAGACGTGCACTACCACGCCCGGCTATTTTTTATTTTTATTGTAGAGATGAGGTCTCGCCAAGTTGCCCGGGCTGGTCTCGAACCCGCGAGCTCAGGCAATTCATTCACCTCAGCTTCCCAAAGTGCTGGGATTACAGGCTGAGCCACCGAGCCCGGCCTCTTCCAATACTTTAAATTAAAAATTTCAATTGGTTTGTTTGCCTTCCTATTATTAAATTACAAGAGCTCGAGATACGAGTTCTTTATCAGCTATATGTGCTATGAATATTTTCTCCCAGTCTGTGATTTTATTAAAGGTAGATTTTAGAGAGCAGGAGTTTTTAATTATAAGTGATTTCTCACCTTTTTTTTTTTTTTGGAACTTCAGCTTTAAGAAAATGCAAGCCTCATCTTCAGTTTGCTACGTGTCTGTTATTCACTTGGGATGCTTGAAAATTGTAGAATTGAGCTAGAATCCAGGCAAGTCTTATCAAAGTCCAAGAATATGACAGTCATTTTGTTTATATTAGTAGTTATATTTAGTAGGTGTACACTATGCAATGACTAGTGGGCAAAATACTTCATACATAATATCTCATTTAATCTTTACAAAAAGACTTACTGAAGAAACTGGGACTTAGAGTAATAAAATTATTAGACTAAAAGCATATATATTATATGTATATAAAACCAGTGGCAGAGCTAGAGTCAATCTGACTCCAAAGTCTTTTGAATCTTAGAAATTATGCAGTGTCTAAGAAATCTTTGTATACTCCAAAGCCACAAAGATATTATTCAGTTTTACTCTAGAAGTATTATGTTTTAGTTCTAACATCTGGGTCTGTAAGTCACTTGAGTTTATTTTTGTGTATGGCATGAGGAAGGATTAAAGTTCATTTTCCCTCCACAGATATCTAGTTGTTCCTGCAAGAGCTGTTGAAAAGACTATCCTTTCAGTCATTGAATTATCTTGACATTTTCCTGGAGGCCCTATGGGCCATGTATGGGTGGTCTATTTCTGGAACACTGGTTTGTTCCATTGATTGGTATCTCCAGTCTTACACAGTACCACAATGTATCGATTACTGTAACCTTTGATTATGTCTCGAATGCAAGTAATGTAAGACATTCAACTTTATGGGGTTTTTTTTCAACATTATTTTGACTACTCCAGGCCCTTTGCATTTCCATATAAGTTTTAGAGTCCTATTATTAGTGCCTATTTTTATTGGGCTTACAATCAGTTGAAAGGTCAATTTGGGAAGGGTGGATATCTTAATAATATGAAGTCTTCCAATTAACACATGATGAATTAGGTCTTTGGCAATATTTTATAGTTTTCAGTGTACAGATCTTACACATATTTTATAAAATATGTCCCTGAATAGCACAGGTTTTTCTAATGCTATTGTATATATAGCATTAAAAACTCTTAATTTTCACTGTTCATTGCTTTTATGGAGAAAATCAATTGAATTTTTACATTGACCTTATGTCCTGAATCTTGCTATATTTAATACGTAATACTTATAGTCATTTTTCTGAAGGTGCTTCATGATGTTCCATGTACAAAGTCCTATCATTTATTCCTTTCTGACCTGCATGTCTTTATTTCTTTTTCTTACTGTGACACACTGACTAGGGCTTACAGTACAACGTGAGTATCCTGGGTTAGCTGTGACACTGGGCATTTATTCCACCCCCTTCTGGAGTGACTTTCCATACCAAAATAGGTGGATAGCTAAATACGAAATTGCCCAGACTTCCTTGCCACGAGGGCTCTACATCTGATAGATTCCACCAGTTAGGTGCACCTACACACATCTGGAAAAATGGTGCTCAGCTGGGGCCTGCTCACTTCTGCTGTTTACTGGTGGCAGACGTGGTTGTAGAAAGGTGAGGATTTCTGCAGGGTCCAGGTTTCAGTTTCATGGTTGTCAAGAGGCAATTGCAGTGACCTCAGTGGCTTCCTGGCCTCTGGATTGCAGCTGGAGTGCTTCATGTGCTTGTTTTGTTCTGCTCTTAATTTTAATCGTCCTAGTGGCAGGTTCCTGATTCCCTACCTTCCTGATTATGGTGGAGAAGGTGACTCCCATGGGAGGTCAGTTTCACAGTGTCCAGGATCTCAGCTTGTAATCCATTCTTCCGGCCTTTTCAGTGATTTTATAATGATCGAATTCTCTGTATTAAATCCGTTTAAAATATTTCAGATGGTGCCTATCAGATGGTGATACACATGGCCAGGACAGACATTCAACACAGGCCTAGGCAGCCAGTTATTGGCAGGGGTAGAGATAAACAGTTAGTTGGGGATGAGAAATCAAGTCCTTGGGGAGATGGGTATTCCAGCCTCCATCAAAAGAAAACTTTCCTAGTTGTCAGGGAACCAGAATATCCACTTCAGAATAGGCTGGGCTGCAATACAGCCCAACTGTGGAGTTGGTAAAGCTGTTTCCTGGACTCTTGGGACTGCTCTTATTGCTATGCCTTGGAACCAGTTGGGTCCCAAAGCACAGGATGAGGTCACACCTTTGAGACAGGTGAAGCCATCTCAGCAATGACAGTCAGAGAGACGCAGGGGCAGAGAAACAAACGTAGTAGTTTAAAGTTTACGAGAATGATTTGAAGGTGAAAAAAAGGCATAACATGATTAGCACATATACGAGGGGGGACCTCAAAAAACCCAGAATCTATTTATTAAAAGTTGTGTATTTATTCTGCTATGTTTCATCTTCCGTCACCTTCAATGTCTTCTCCGTTTGATGCAATGTACCTATCGATACACTTTTTCCAATGCTCGTTTTTGAGCTCATTAATTTTGATGCCTTTTAGTGCTTCTACTGTATTTTTGTTTCACCTCTTCCACATCAGCAAAACGTCTCCCCATGAGGACTTTTTTCATCTGGAGAAACAATACCAAAAACAAAGTCGCTTGGGGCGAGATCGGGTGAATAGAGAGGGGTGGGGCATGGGGCCATGCCGTTTTGGGTCCCAAACTGCTAAACACTCGGTGTGGTGTGGGCAGGTGTGCTTGTCAATCCCCCATCATGAAATGGGCAAATGCACTGAAAGACTCTTCCCCCAAAATTTACTGAAGCTGAACGCAGCCTCTCACACCAACCTTGCTGGTACACTGATGCCGATGGGTTCCTAGAACACTTACCTAGCGGGGGAAGCCTGTGCTACAAGGCTTCCAAAAGATAATTCTGGGTTTTCTGGGTCCCCTTTATATGGTACTCATTGCCCCAAGATATAAAGTACATTTTTTGCCACTGAGGGTGGCAAAAAAAATGTATACACATTTTTAAGAGATGTTAAGAGCAGTTTGCTATGCCGGGCTTGGTGGCTCAACCTGTCATCCCAGCACTCTGAGAGGCTGAGGCAAGTGGATTGCCTGAGCCCATGGGTTCCAGACCAGCCCGGGCAACTTGGCAAGACCTCGTTTCTACAATTAAAAAAAAAAAAAAAATTAGCCGGGAGTGGTAACATGCACCTATAGTTCTGGCTACCTGGAAGGCTGAGGTGGAAGGATCGCCGGAGCCCAGCAGGTCGATGTGGGGTGGCCGTGAGCATGCCACTGCACTCCAATCTGGGCAATGGAGTAAGACTCCAACTCAAAAAAAAAAAAAGAGAGTAGTTTGACATAATCAGAAGGGTGTGGATGCTGATGGGATCATTTTGAGCACTTCTTGTAATTGCATTAGTCAAATGTGACTTGTATTCATGTTATTGAGTGATACAATCTCAATAGTTTTTTCCTTTCTTAAAACATGTATACATTTTTTAGCACCCTCTGAATATATTTAATTTTTCATGGAGATGGGGTATTGCTATGCTGCCCAAGTTGGTCTTAAATTCCTGGTCTCAAGTGATACTCCCACTTTGGCCTCTTAAATTGCTGAGATTACAGGCATGTGCTACCATACCTGGCCCCCTGTGTTTCTCTTCATACACTATTAAAAACTGTGAAGTGGCCAGACAAGTTGTCTTGTCCATTTGTCATCCAATTTAGAAATCTCCTCAATGTTACTCACTAATGGTTATCCAACTCTTGAAGATTTGGGGTATCGAGGGGCTGGTTATTTCACAAACCTGATGATTTTGTCTCTCTAATCATCAGGAAATGATTTCTTATGTTGCACACCAAATAATCCCTTGTGGTTTTTTTTGTCTGAGTTAGGTAAGTACGTGGTCTCTTGCTACTTATCTCTGCCTCTAAGTATCTCTGATATCTATTCCCCTCATAAAATGCCCCAATTTCCTCTTAGGATGTTATATCTCTTCTATCACCTATGGTTTTCAGAGGAGACCTGTGTGTCTGCCTTCCATGAAGAAACAAGGGCAAAAATCCTTCCTTTCCTTGCTCCCATAAAACTAGGCCAGGGATGTGACTGGAGTTTTTGTTGGTTATATGCATCTCTCAAGATTTTTAATCAAGGTAGTGCAAACAGAAGGGATCGTTGGAGGTCACTCCGCACCGAGGTCACGTGCAAACTACACGTTCCAGTTATGAGGCAGTGGCTAACTGGTGTAGTATGTTCTTGAAGGGTAAAAGATCCCCACAAGGCCAGACAATTTGAAAAACTGTAGCCTGGAAATTAGCAGGTATCCTCTCTTAAGAATCACCCAAGCCGGGCTCGGTGGCTCAGCCTGTAATCCCGCGCCTTTGGGAGGCTGAGGTGAGTGGATTGCCTGAGCCCGCGGGTTCGAGACCCACCTGGGCAGCGAGACCTCATCTCTACAATAAATCAAAAAATCAGCCGAGCGTGGTAGCGCACGCCTGTAATTCCAGCTACTTGGAAGGCTGAAGCGGAAGGATCGCCGGAGCCCAGCAGGTCGAGGCTGCGGTGGCCGGGAGCAGCCACTGCACTCCAGTCTGGGCGACGGAGTGAGACTCCAACTCAAAAAAAATAAAAAAAAAAAAGAATCACCCAAGATTTTCCATGCACTAAGGATAATTTTTTCCACCAGCAGACACCTGCTTGTTTGTAGTCATACTCGTTCTACTTACCACTGGTTACCCCTGAGAGGTTGACAGAAACCTGCAGTCTTTCCTCAGTGGCTTTCTGTCACATTCCAGTTTCTCAAAGCAACATCCAGGGACCACCTGCACAAGACTCCCTGGGAAGCTTGTTTAGAATGGAGAAAGAGTTTCAGGATGCCCTCTAGATCTACTGAATCAGCATTTCTGTAGGAGTCTGAAGGAGGGGGAGGAGCGGGGCATTTGTGTTTCTAACATATTCTCTAAGTGATTCTCCAGTATATTAACGTTAGAGAATTGCTGAACCAGACTCTAAATGATTGGAGGGCTGGGGACCACGTCTGTCTTGTTTAGGATTATATTGCTGACACATGGCCTGGTACACAGAAGACACGCGGTAAATAAAGGTATTGAAGAACCAATACACTTTCCCTTACATCAACAACATAATTCTGATTGTATACAAATGTGTAAACATCAGTGATGAGGCTTCACTTACAATTACTGATTGAATTATAGCTCAAGATGATATTGTAATAAAAACTTATTTATGTAAGTTGGTAAGAACATTCATGTCAAAAAATCAGCCCATTATTGTGATATTTTAATAGCTAGAGTTCTTCTTTGATTTTATGGGAGTCTTGCTTTCAGCCTACGTTCTAATTCTTCTTCCCCAGATGGCATGGGTATATCCTAGATGAGCCCCTACATGAGTCTGATTTCAACTGTTGTCCTATTAGACTATTTTGGGCAGAAATATTTGTTTATATTTAGTCTTGCTGTTCATCTCTCTCTTAGTTACTTCTATTATGCCTCATAGTTGCAGAGTGAAAAAAAGTTCCAAGATGAATGGGCCCATGAGGTGGTGGTGGTCATGCAATGACTTGGAATTCTAAGTGACTCCCTGTGTTAGTCAGACTGCCTTGTGTTGCTATAAAAGAATACATGAGGCTGTAATTTATAAAGAAAATTGGTTTGTTTTGGCTTACTGTTCTGCAGACTTACAGGAAGCACAGTGCCAGCATCTGCTGGGCCTCTGGTGAGGCTTCAGGAAGCTAAATCACGGTGGAAGGGAGCAGGCATGACACATGGAGAGAGAGAGAGAGAGAGAGAGAGAGAGAGAGAGAGAGAGAGAGAGAGAGAGAGAGAGAGAGAAAGAAACTGGGCTTTTCACACAACCAGAACTAACAGAGGGAGAACTCACTCATGCCCACACGAAGGCAGGCATGACACATGGCGAGAGAGAGAGAGAGAGAGAGAGAGAGAGAGAGAGAGAGAGAGAGAGAGAGAGAACTGGGCTTTTTCACACAACCAGAACTAACAGAGGGAGAACTCACTCATGCCCACACGAAGGCACCAAGCCACTTGTGAGGGATCCGCCCCTGTGACCCTAGCCCCTCCCACCAGACCCCACCTCCAACACAGGGGATCACATTTCAATGAGAGATTTGGAGAGGACAGACATCCAAATGATGTCACTCCTCAAGAAGGAGGCAGGTCATAGCCTTTCTTTGTTTTCCTTTTCTATTTTGTAAAAAATGATTGTTTTTATGCTCTGGTAGAACATGAATAATGGCAGTTTTTTTTGTTTTTGTTTTTTGTTTTTTTAGTTGGAGCCTCACTCTGTCACTCAGACTGGAGTGCAGTGGCCACTCCCGGCCACTGCAGCCTTGACCTGCTGGGCTCCAGCGATCCTTCCACCTCAGCTTTCCAAGTAGCTGGAACTACAGGCGCGCGCTACCACGCCCGGTTGATTTTTGATTTATTGTAGAGATGAGGTCTCGCCAAGTTGCCCAGGCAGGTCTCGAACCCACGGGCTCAGGCAATCCACTCACCTCAGCCTCCCAAAGCACACGATTACAGGTTGAGCCACCAAGCGTGGTCAATAATGGCAGTTTTGCAATTTTTTAAATTTCAGAAACTTTTTTTTTAAAGCAGAATTTATTGAGAGGACAGAAAAGCTCCCACAGTGGGAGGGGACCCAAAGGGGTTGCCCCATAAACTTTTAAAAATTCTATATTTCTGACAGTTATGAAACTTTTTTTCTTTGGTGACAGAGAGCCAAAACGTTACGACTGTCACTGGGGTAAGAGAGGCAATGCAGCCCTGCCCATTCCCTACCCACAGGATGATAATTTTCCTCTTCTGCCATTGAAAGATGACCAACTGCAGCCAACTTCCTCCTCCCACACCCACTGCCTCTCCCAGCCTTTGGATCTGGTGTTTCTGAAGCCATAGAGATAAGGTCAAGTTTAAACTATATTTCTAAAACAAGTATGCCCTTTCTTTATACGAAATATATCCCAAATTCAAAAATGTATCCCAAATTCAGACACTTCTGTTTTCCTCTGTTCCTCTCACTGTGGTCTAAGCAATGATCAGCTCTTCTTGGGCGACTGCAGTCATCCCACATGTGTTTCCTTGCTTCCACCCTGCCCCACCCTCACAGCCTGTCCACAGCATAGCAGCCAGAATGACTCCTCGACCACTCCCCTACCTTAAACCCTCCATGCGGTTGCCACTTACTGGTGCTAGCCAAAGCCTTTACATTCACACAAATGGTCCCACCTACTCTGACATGTAGGAAGCACATTTTAATTGAGTGAATGAATAAACCTGAAAAACTACGAATTCTCCTTATTTTCAAATAAATACCCTGGTTTCTTCTGAGGAAGTGGCTTCTGGACTCCCAATCTGGTCATTCTCCTCCCTATCAATTGAGTTTCTTGGAGTCCCTCAAAATGTGGCAGCAAGATGTGAACACAGTGTTCGAGCTTCTGCAGAACCAGTGACATTTACTCCAAACATCATCCTTCTATCACTGCAGCCTAGGATTGCACCAGCTTTTTTGGAAGCCATGTCCCAATGGTGGATCACATTCTGTTTCCAGTTAATAACAAATTCCACCTTTTCACCCAGAAACTGATCTACCGATGACTGTGGTTGTCCAGGAAGAGCTGATCACTGCTTAGCAGTTGGTATTTTGTTTTTTGTTTTTTTTGAGTTGGAGTCTCACTCTGTCACCCAGACTGGAATGCAGTGGCCGCTCCCGGCCACCGCAGTCTCGACCTGCTGGGTTCCGGCGATCCTTCTGCCTCAGCCTTCCAAGTAGCTGGAACTACAGGCGTGTGCTACGATGCCCAGCTCATTTTTTAATTTATTGTAGAGATGAGGTCTCGCCAAATTGCCCAGGTAGGTCTTGAACCCATGGGCTCAGGCAATTCACTCACCTCAACCTCCCAAGGAGCGGGATTACAGGCTGAGCCACCGAGCCTGGCAGCAGTTGGTATTTTGAAATGATGTAGGGACTGATCAAAATTTATCCCCTTTCATAGAATTCAATTATTTTTGCTCGAAGAAATTTGCATCCATGTCTCTAATTGCTCAGTTTTGCTGCTATGGCAACCCTGTGAGTTGTTGCTATTTTCTCAGCCATTACATTCCCCATCAACTTGTCCCCCTATCTTTCAACTGCTATGTAGCACAAGTTTTTTGTCGCTGTTCTGTTTCTCTGAGCTTATTTTGATAGATAATTTATATATTTCTCCTAATATGACTAACTATAGAAAGAAATGGATTCTGAAGGCCTGAGTATTACCCATCTACTACCTTTGTGATCTTGGAGAAGAAAATTAAATTCTATTTCTCAATGTCACCACCTGCGTAGAATAAGAATGATGATAACCTGCATCTGTTGTTCAACAAGGTTATTTTAAAATTCAGTGAGATTAAAATTCAATGAGTATCAAAGGAGTACTGACATGAAACAAGAGAAGTGGCCAAAGACCCTAGTTACAATCAGACTGGCTTATCTTATTCTGCAACTTTTTTCCATTAAAGCATAGTTCCATGGTATAGAAAACTGGTCTGGATGTTAGGGTACCTGTGTTCTAACCCCAATTTTCTAACTATGTAAGTAGACAAATAATATAACCGGATAGGACTAATAATACAGATAGATATACTGGACACATATAGATAACAGATATCTAGACTGGATAAATATTATAACCTGATAGGCTTGTAGGATTGACCTACATGCTTTTAGAGATACCTCAGGTCTCTGAATTTTAAAAAATCTGTCATGCTGGCTCACATTCAAGAATCACACAAATTTTATTAGCATGATTGCCTTATCAAGGCACATTTCTAGTGGCTTTATGATTATTCTATTGATGACATGATTCATAGGCTACATTTCAGATATAAGCAGTGTCCCTATAAGAGATAAAGACAGCCGGGCTCGGTGGCTCAGCCTGTAATCCCACGCCTTTGGGAGGCTGAGGTGAGTGGATTGCCTGAGCCCGCGGGTTCGAGACCCGCCTGGGCAACTTGGCAAGACCTCATCTCTACAATAAATCAAAAATTAGCTGGGCGCGGTAGCATGCGCCTGTAGTTCCGGCTACTTCGAAGGCTGGAGCGGAAGGATCGCCGGAACCCAGCAGGTTGAGGCTGCGGTGGCCGGGAGCGGCCAGTGCACTCCAGTCCAGGTGACAGAGTGAGACTCCAACTCAAAAAAAAAAAAATAAGCCTTGATAAGGCAATCATGCTAATAAAATTTGTGTGATTCTTGAATGTGGGCCAGCATGACAGATTTTTTAAAATTCAGAGACCCCGAGGTATCTCTAAAAGCATGTAGTCTGATTGTAACTAGGGTCTTTGGCCACTTCTCTTGTTTCATGTCAGTACTCCTTTGATACTCATTGAATTTTAATCTCACTGAATTTTAAAATAACCCTGTTGAACAACAGATGCAGGTTATCATCATTATTATTCTACGCAGGTGGTGACATTGAGAAATAGAATTTAATTTTCTTCTCCAAAAAAACCTTTATCTCTTTTTTTTGTTTTTGAGTTGGAGTCTCACTCTGTCGCCTAGACTGGAGTGCAGTGGC
>NW_007257615.1:1088784-1091235 GCF_000164805.1 Carlito syrichta | reverse complement strand
AGCAATCCACTCACCTCAGCCTCCAAAAGGTGCGAGATTACAGGCTGAGCCACCGAGCCCGGCTTGAGATAAAGGCTTTTAAAGAATCCTGAAACACCAAACTGAAATCAGCAAGATTTAGTTCAAGTAATTCAAACAACCATGTGAACTAAACTAGAAAGAATGTTTTGCTTACTGTATGTTTTAATAGCTCAAATCCTCAAAACTCATGGGTACTAAAGCCTTTATTTTTTTTTTATTTTTTAATTCATTTTTCAGTTGTGGTCTCACTCCATCACCCACGCTGGAGTGCAGTGGCATGCTCGCGGCCACCCCAGCGTCGACCTGCTGGGCTCAGGCAATCCTTTTGCCTCAGCCTTCCAAGTAGCTGGAACTACAGGTGCGTACTACCATGCCTGGGTAATTTTTTCTTTTTTTGTAGAGATGAGGTCTTGCCAAGTTGCCCAGGCTGTTCTCGAACCTGTAGGCTCAGGTAATCCCCTCAACTTGGCCTCGCAAAGCGCTGGGATTACAGGCTTGAACCACCATGCCCAGTCTAAAGACTTGATTAATAATAATGCATTTTGCTTAAATAAAAAGTTATTATTTTTTTTACAAAGTTTAAAAGATGTAGGCAGTAGCAATCATATCTTTTTTCCTTTATAAAAAAGTACCTCTTGAACATTTTTTTTTTAGATACAAGATCTTGCTCTGTTGCCCAGGCTGGAGTGCAGTGGTGTGATCATGGCCCGCTGTAGCCTTGAACTCCTGTGCTCAAGTGATCCTCCCTCCTCTGCTTCTCAAAGTGCTGATATTACAAGCATGTGCCACCATGCCTGCCAGACCCCACTTGAACTTTTATGCACAAACTCAAAATGCTCAGAAGAGAACCTAAGTTAATATGAGTAATACAAAAGAATGCTGACAAGTTGGGATATTAATTCAAGTTCTTTGTACAAAGTTTATTTTTATTAAAAACATAAATACTTTAGACAATTAAAACAAGTGTTACATTACGTACAACCCCACTCTGGCAACGCAACTCTTTTTAAAATCTTTGCTTTTACTTCTTAGTTTACTGGCATATACTTGAACTCCTTAACTTTCTGGGCATCATCGCCTTAGGCCTCTCGGTCCATGATCCACAGAGAGAGTCCATGATGGAGGAGAGTCTTCGGAAACCTGGCAAGAAGCTTCCAGGTATCGCTCTCTCGCCCTTCCTGGAACTCCTTGCCTGCTTGTGTTCAGTCTCCTCTGAAGGGTCCTTTTTCATCTCCTCTCTCCCCCAAGGTTGGAGTACTTCCGGGATCCGTTGTCAGATCGTTTCTTTTTGTGTGTGTGTGTAAGTGGGATTTATCAAGAGGACAGAGACGCTCGCACGGCAGAAGGCCTGAGTGGGTGGTCCGAGAATGCTTCTCTCCCATCCTGCTCGTTTCCATGGCTGTGAAGCTCATCTATCTGCAGCTGATGCCGCATCTGCTAACTGTGGCCCAGGGCTTCCCCCTTGAACTCCAGACTCACGTGTACATCTGTCCCCACCTCGTTCGAGTCTCTTGCCTCCTCGAAAGACTTACCAAGCCCAGGCTGCTCCGCCTGAGTAGTATACAAAGTATACTCCCTTCTTCTGGATACTCAGAGCTATTCCCGCTGCCTCTCTCTCCTATCCACAGTCCCACCAGTCTGCCAATCCTGCTTCACTCCGCCTTGAAAATACACCCAGAATCTGTCGCTTCTCACTTCCTTCCACCACCACCCAGCTCCAAGTCATAGCCTTTTGCACTTGGATTTTGGCAAGAGATGACTAACTTATCTCTTTGCTTTTCTCTTTCCTCTCCTGAGGTTGATTTTCAACACAGCAGGTTTCAAATGTAAACTGTATCTCGTCACTTCATTTCTCAAAACCTGCCCATGACTTCCCACCTTACTGAAAGTAAAATCCAAAGTCCATAGGCTGGGTGTGGTGGTTCAAGCCTGTCATCCCAGCACTTTGGGAGGCCGAGGCTGAGCCTGAGGTTTCAGGACCAGCCTGGGAAACTACAATAAATCAAAAAATAAACCGGATGTGGTAGCACGTGCCTGTAGTTTCAGCTACTTGAAAGGCTAAGGAGGATCACCTGAGGCCAGCAGGTGGAGGCTGTAGTGGCTGTGAGCGTGCCACTGCACTCCAGCCTGGGCGACAGTGAGACTCCAACTTAAAAAAAGAAATCCACAGTCCTCCTGGACCCTAAAAGGCCCTATGAGATCTGTGCTTCTCCGCTGATCTGACCCTAACTCTGGAAGGCCGTGTTGGCCTCCTTTCTGTTCTGAGAATGACTCTACCCTGCACCTTCCCACCCCAGATTTTGCTCTTGCCACGCCCCTGTCCCTTAGATATCCACCTGGCTTACTCCCTTACTCTCTTCCGACACTTGCTCAAGTGTCACCTAGTCAGAAAGTTCTTTTTTTTTTTTTTGAGTTGGAGTCTCACTCTGT
>NW_007257615.1:1079100-1087148 GCF_000164805.1 Carlito syrichta | reverse complement strand
AAAAAAAAAAAAAAAAAAGAAAATTTCAAACACGTGAAAAAGTACAGATATTAGTATATCAATCCCCCCGCCATTTTCTGTCAATATGGAGTGACTGGAATTGGATCCTCTACCCTGAAACAATAGTTTCAAGACAGGCAACAAAGGACAGTGATTCCTGAGAGAAGGGACACAAATGAGGCAAGCCTACGATTGTCTTAGCACATCATCAGGAGAGAGGATCCAGGCTGTGTAGCAGGGAGGGGCACCCAGTGAGCACTGCTGCTCATTGCGGACCTGCTCTTGAAGGGACCAAATGAACAACGGAAGGACACGCGACCTTCAGAAACACTCTTCTTATGCGGATGGGCAGAAAATGCTCTCATTTAGAGGCAAGCAGCAGAGGTCACGAGCAGGTCTCAGTCACAAGTGATGGAAGCAGCTTTCCAGCCCATCGCCAAAAACTCACAGTGGCCCTCTCCCCTTCTCTCCGCTCTCTCCATGCTTAAGTTTTGGGAAGAAAACACATCTAAGGATACATAAGCAAAAATTTAAAAGTATCATAAAACCCCAACCTGGTAATTATCTACACCTGCTTCATATGAAGTTCTCTTACAACAAATAAAATGACATTTAAAGAAAGGATCCCATTGAAAAGAACCGAGGTGTTTGGATCTCTTTATTTACTTCACTGTTCACATGGGACAGGAAAGCATCAGCATTAAGATGCCTTTTGCTACTTAAGGAAGCCAAACCTCTCGAGCCTCGGAATCGTGATCCTCTTTTTATTTTTTTGAGTTGGAGCCTCACTCCGTCGCCCAGACTGGAGTGCAGTGGCACGCTCTGGCCACTGCAGCCTCGACCGGCTGGGCTCAGTTGATCCTTCTGTCTCAGTCTTCCAAGTAGCTGGTACAAGTAAACACCACCACGCCTGGCTAATTTTTTTGGTGATTTATGGTAGAGATGAAGTCTCACCAAGTTGCCCAGGCTGGTCTCGAACCCCTGGACTCAGGCAATCCTCTCGCCTCTGCCTCCCAAAGTGCTGGGATGACAGGCTGAGCCACCGAGCCTGGCCACGTGGTATCTCATTACTATTCAACAATACTGGACATAAGACAACAAGCTAAGAGATGGGTGGGATGCAAATTTCAAAAAGACACGGACCCCTGTCCCAAGAAACATAAAGTCTAGAAGACAGAGGGGAGGCAAGTGCATAACGATACTAAAAAGTACAATAAGTGTTATCAGAAAGTACCTCTAGAAAGCTTTGGATTTGGAAGGAATCTTAGCAGCCAAGTCGCTTTACTTACTCATTTCAGAGATGAAGGAACTGAAAGACAAAAAGGCAAAAGCCTCCTTCTTTGCAGTACAGTCTACTCACGTGAGACAGCACGGTGGGCTAGAAGGAACGGTGGACTTAGGATCAGATAGCCTAGAAGTGGTTTTGAATTCAGCCCTTTACCTACTCTCACAAAGGACAAATGATAGAACCTTCAAGAGCTTTAGTTTTCTTATCTCTAGAACTTGGATAATAACACCTGCCTATAAGAATTCGTGTAAAGATCAAATGAGACAATGGGAAGGTTTTATAGACTGCAAGGCAATCTAAAAACATGAAATATGACTATAATTAATTAATTGGAGAACTGGAATGGAACCCACACCTCCTAACTTTGAGAGTCTTGTGCATGATGGATTAATGTGAAACGTATGCCATGACTTTTAGTTCACAACTTAGGCAATTCACTCACTTACACAGTTAGGGTAGAATATAATGATCAATCATGGCATGTGTACGTAAGTTGTTTACTCAAATCCCATGACTATTCCCTACCTGTTTGAGTTATATATAGAAAAATAAAACATGCTCTCCCTACAAAACTTTCTTGGCTAATTCTCACAGTAACACAGCATAAGAATTTTGTTCAACATCTATCAATATCGTGTTGTATTTTCAGTCTGTTTATTCTGGCTTCTTCTTTATAAGCAGTGTTAGTACAAAATTGAGGTTGAGCAATTAAATAAGATAAACATGAGGAATTCGTAGGTTAAAACCAGTGAACACATCCTTGAGGCACTGTAAGACAAGTTGAGTGATAACATCAATAGTTTTGTGTTACTTTGATCTGCTAAAAAGTTAAGTGATATAATCAGTTTGATATTTTTGAGTTTTCTTTCCAGTTGCAAGTAGGAACAAGACTAAGAAACAGGTTAACAGCAAAAGCTTTTGTCCTCTTCCTCACCCCATTACAGACTCTCCTCTTTAGGGCAGGTGAGAAAAGAGGGAACTACGTTTATTTTTATACATATTACTGATTGATTCAAGTGAGGTATTCAAAAGTTGGTATGATGTAGTGGAAATAACACGGAATTTGCATTCAAAGGTCCTGTGTGTCTCAGTTTTTCATTTGTCTATTATGAGACTTGAGTCAAGTAACTTTTCTAGCTTTCTGTTTCTTCATCTGTAAGGGATAAAGCCTAATGAAACCTAGCTACTGGGTTATCAGTGAATTATATTAAATCATGTAAATTAAATAATTTAAGGCAGTTAAAAAGATGCGTATATTTGGAAGATAAGATAGTAAAATGAGGCACAAGAAAATAAAGTTGAGAAATGGGATTAAATTATAAAATACAGGCTATGTAGCCCTATATACTTGTATGACTGGGCCAAATATTTGAGTCTAAACTTTTTTTTTTTTTTTTTTGAGTTGGAGTCTCACTCTGTCGCCCAGACCGGAGTGCAGTGACCGCTCCTGGCCACCGCAGCCTTGACTTGCTGGGCTCCAGTGATCTTTCGCCTCAGCCTTCCAAGTAGCTGGAACTACAGGTGTGTGCTACCACGCCCAGCTAATTTTTGGTTTATTGTAGAGATGAAGTCTCGCCAAGTTGCCCAGGTGGGTCTCAAACCCGCGGGCTCAGGCAATCCACTCACCTCAGCCTCCTAAAGCGCAGGGATTATAGGCTGAGCCACCGAGCCCGACTGAGTCTAAACTTGTTAGCTATCGCCTAAAAGGGGGAAACATGACAAGTCACCAAACCAACAGTGTCCATCTGCTAAGAGAAAAACTTGAGGCAAAAAAATTGCCCTGAGTTTATTTAAGGCAAGGAATGATTAATGAATGAGGAAGCACCAAAACCCAAAAGAGGTTATGGGCTCTAGTAATGTGAGCAGAGAGCTTTTAGAGGCTGAACATGAAAGCAAAGTAATGACCTCATTGGCTACAGCGAAGTGTTTGTCTTGAATAGGGTCTGATGGGAAGTCCCCGGTTACATATATATATATATATCCCATCAGCTAGTTGGCTGTTTGTGATTGGCTGAGGCTGGTCTCGTCTCCTTCCTTTCTCTCTCTTTTTAAAAGTCAGCTATGAGAAACGCCTCCAAGTTAAGTTTCAGTGTGCTGACACAGCATAAGAGCTCTAGGTGCAGAGACAACCTCAGGCTAATGGCCTCTTTCTTATTTGCTTTAACACATCCATAAAGTTAAAAACAAATGAGTTGTTTTGTGACTTCTCAAAAATTCCAACATAGAATTACCATATGATCTGTCATTCTGCTTCTAAGTACATACCCCAAAGAATTGAAAGCAGGGATTCAAACAGGCACTTGCACAGCAATGTTCACTGTAGCATTTCCATAATAGCCAAGGGTGGAAACAACCAAAATGTCCATCACTGGATGACTGGACAATAAAAGATGGCATATCCAGCCGGGCTTGGTGGCTCAGCCTGTAATCCTGCGCCTTTGGGAAGCTGAGGTGAGTGGACTGCCTGAGCCCGCGGGTTCGAGACCCGCCTGGGCAGTGAGACCTCATCTCTACAATAAATTAAAAAATTAGCCGGGCATGGTAGCGCATGCCTGTAATTCTGGCTATTTGGAAGGCTGAGGCGGAAGGATCACCGGAGCCCAGCAGTTCGAGGCTGCGGTGGCCGGGAGCGGCCACTGCACTCCAGTCTGGGCGACAGAGTGAGACTCCAACTCAAAAAAAAAAGATGGCATATCCAAACAATGAAATATCAGTCAGTCAGAAAAGGAAATGAAGTTCTGAGACATGCTACAACATGAATGAATCTTGAAAACGTTATGCTAAGTGGAGGGAGCCAGATACAAGAGGTCACACAAAGTATGATCCCATTTATATGAAATATCCAGAATAGTCAAATCCACAAAGGCAAGAAGTAGACTAGTAGTTGCTAGGGGTGAGAAAGAGAGGGAAATAGGGAGTGATGGTTAATGGATTCAGGGGCTCCTTTGGGGTGATAAAAATGTTTTGGGACTAGATAGAAGTGATGATTGCACAACATTGTGAAAGTACTAGATTCCACTAATTGCACACTTCAAAATGGTTAATTTTATGCTATGTGAATTTCCTGTCAATAAAAAACAAAACAAATGAGTTGCTCAGAAAAAATACAACTATTTCTAATTCTGAGACCAGAAAGGACATTCTTTAAGAAAATGAACCTTGGGGAAATCTTTATTTCAACAAAATGCTAGGATTCAAACCATTCTTTTTTTTTTTTTGGAGTTGGATTCTTACTCCATCACCCAGGCTGGAGTGCAGTGGCACACTCACTGCCACCACAGCATTGACCTGCTGGGCTCCAGTGATCCTTCTGCCTCGGCCTTCCAAGTAGCTGGAACTACAGGTGTGTGCTACCATGTCTGGCTCATTGTTGATTTATTATAGAGACGAGTTCTCACCAAGTTTCCTGGGCTGGTCTCGAAACCGCACGCTCAGGCAATCCACTCGCCTCGGCCTCCCAAAGTGCTAGGATGACAGGCTGATTCTTTAGAAGATCCTTCAATATAAGCTGACATGACTATAAAGGGCTATGTAATGGAAAGAATTCTACTGAGAAGAGGGGGTCGAGTGAGGGAATGGGGTGATAATAATGTGGCTCAAACTACTCTGGTCTTTGATGATCAGGCTTAAGGCAGAGACCAAACTAAACACATCTAAAGGAGGCGATAGACAAGAATCCCTTATAAATATTTCCCTCAGTCAAATCTTTGGGTGCCATGGAGCAGGAGGGAGTTAGAGATTACACTCCCTGTCAAGTATCTGGGTGTAGCTAGGAACAGAATCTCATAGTTTTGGCTAATGCTTGGCAAATGAGAAGAATATTGGAAGTGAGCAGTGATAGTTTTCCTAAGAAAGTTTTGGGTCTGCTCAAACAAAGGGCATGTGAGGGAGACCCCCAAAAACTGGAATTATGTTTTTGGAGAGTGGGCTTCTTCTTATGCAGGCTTTCCCCGCTAGGTAGGTGTTCGAGGAACCCATCAGCATCAGTGTACCAACCAGCTAGCATTGTTGTTAGAGGCTGGGTTCTGTTAAGTGAATTTTTTTTTTTTAATGGAGATTCTTTCAATCCATTTCCTGATGGATAATTTTATGAGCACACCTGCCCATCCCACACTGAGTGTTCAGCAGTTTTGGACCAAAAATGACATGATCTCCATGCCCCACCCTCCCTATTTACCCGATCTCTCACCAAGCAACTTTTTTTGTTTTCCCAGATGAAAAAACTCCTCAAAGGGAAACGTTTTGCTGATGTGGAAGAGGTGACACAAACAAACAAACAAAAGCAGAAACTCTAAAAGGCATCGACGTTGATGAGTTCAAAACTGTTTTTGAGTAGTGGAAAAAGCATCTCAATAGGTGTATTGCATCCAACAGGGGATACTTTGAAGGTGACTGAAGTTTAAGCATGTAAGAATACACAATTTTTATACATAAATTCTGGTTTTTTTGGGGTCTACCCACATAGTTAAGGCAATAAATCATGCCCCCGGAATCTTCAGAGGAAAGAGATTTCTTGTAGACTCAGTGAGGCCATGTATATGAATGTTCTTCGTGAAGTATAAGGTTGTATGTAAATTGTAGTTGTCATTATTATTATCTGACAATAATACCTAACATGTAAACAGCATATTTGAACAGCATTTTCACATATCGTGTTTATTCATCATTCTCAAAGAATATTTATTGAAAATTAATTGTTTGCCAAGTTGGGTAGGCAATATTATCAGCATCTTTGAAAATGATAAATTGAGGTTTCAAGAGTCTAAGATTGGCCCTAAGTCACATAATTGGAGATGGTGGGTTCCTTGTTCATTTCACACTTGGCTGCTCCCAAGGTGAGAATGACCAAGAACTATGTATGCCCTTGATATTCACGGACTCTTAAGTGAGATTATTCAGTGCCCTGGGCAACACATGACCACTTCTGTTTTTGTCTGTGTAGTAGTAGCATTTTCTTCCACTACACTTATCTAAAGTTCAGTAGCCACGCTACCAAAGTGGAGGCACGCATGCAACACTCAGCTTTCCATTACTGCCTAATTTTTTTTTTTGAGTTGGAGTCTCACTCACTCTGTTGCCCAGGCTGGAGAGAAGAGGCACGCTCACTATCACCCCAGTGTCGACCTGCTGGACTCCAGCGATCCTTCCGCCTCAGCCTTCCAAACAGCTGGAACTACAGGCACATGCTACCACGCCCGGCTAATTTTTGATGTATTGCAGAGATGAGGTCTCGCCAAGTTGCCCGGGTTGGTCTCGAACCTGCAGGCTCAGGCAATTCACTCGCCTTGGCCTCCCAAAGTGCTAGATGACAGGCTGAGCCACCGAGCCCGGTCACTGCCTAACATTTATTGAGTGCATACTGTGTGTTGGGTGTAGTGCAAAGCATCACTCAGACATAGTCTTATTTAATCCTCAAGGCAGCCTTCTGAGGAAGTCTTATCATTCCTTCTTTGGTGTGTACAGACGCTCATGCTCAGAAAGATTACACAACTTGCTCAAATTCACAAGCAGAAATAGAAATGGTTCAACAATTCTTATTATGAAAGCCAGAGGCTTAACCAAGAGACCTCTCTTTGAGTCCTACCTGAAGAGCCAGTAAGATATAAAAGAAATGTTGAACTAGGAGTAGAAGCAAGAGACAGGCCTGGGTCCATATCCAGTTGTGTTTACCTCCAAAGCTCACAGTGTCACTCTGCTACACTGAGACACACGACTGGTAAGTTTGTAATAATTTGATTGCCCGTCCAGGTAATTACAGTAAATTTTGGGTCATCATCGTCAGAGCCACCGTCATTTATTGCGCTGAATACTGTTACAGGTGCATACCAGTCATAGAGTCAGGAACCTCTGTACGTTTCAAAGACTCAGTGCCAAAGGGCTAGGACGTGCTCCCCCACATAAAAAGGTTATTATTATTATTTTTTGCGATGGCAAGCTTCTGCTAGAAAGTGTCAAAAACTAAGGTTCCTAAGAATTGTTCTGCTGTTGGGTTCAGGATGTCGGAAAGCTGTATCCGTGTTTTTGACCAACATATTTTTCTGTACAGGTGTATATACAATATAACAGGCAAGATAACTTACTCAGCAAAAATGATGGCAGCGTGTCAGATATCGTCCTATAGGGGCTGCCCTGTGGCTGCTAGGCCGGCTGTCCCCAGGAAGCATCCGCTCTGCCAGGGTTTGAGGAAATGGGAGTAGATCTTCACCAAGCCGGCGCATTTCACCTCTCTGGGATGCACTTCCTATTAAGTGCGAGGGGCGGACTTGCAGGTCTTCTGACTTTGGGGGAAGGGTTCTCGGCCTCGCCTGGCACTCTCCTCATGCCAAAATACTCACCTCACACTATCACAGCCTTGCGATTCACGAATTCGTTCCACGCACGTTCACTGAGCTGACTCGTATCGTGAGTAACAGGCGCCAGTTTCCTCTGCACGTGGAGCGTGCGGTCCTCAAGGAACAAGACGACAAACAGTTTCTCAAACACTCATATTTCTTCCCAACCCATCAATAGCTCTCGGCGGGAAGGGTGCGAAGAAAGACGCGGGATGACGCCGTGTGCCTTTCGGGGCCTTAAGCTCTGGCGGAGAGCAGCCCCCTCCTCCAAATAACGCGGCCACCCGATTTCCAGAAAGGCAACCATGGCGATACCCTGCGGTCGCCGCTCGGAAGACAGCCGTCCTGTGCCCGGCGCGCTCCGCGTCTCCTCGGCTCGGGCCGGGGAGAAAGTCCCCGCGCGGGCGCCGAGTCCAGCGGGGAGGCGA
>NW_007257615.1:1070620-1077793 GCF_000164805.1 Carlito syrichta | reverse complement strand
GGCCGTGGTGGTCCGAGGCGGGCTGGGGTCCTCAGGCAACGCGAGAGCTCTTGGCGTTCGAGCGAGAGGGCTGGTGGTGCTCAGCGCACGTCCGGGCAGCTCGGTGACTTGCTTCTAGGGAGTGGACGTTTGCAAGAGAGTCGCCAGACTCGCCCCCGCCTTGGTTTCCCCGCCCAAAGCCCTTGCCCTCCACCTGTGCAAAAAGTAGTGGCAGGGCTGTGCCGGCTGGACCCTGCTGCGTCCTCGCGCAGTGACCGTAGGCAGGCGCGTTCCTGCACTCAGCTGGCATCTCACTGGGCAGCCGGACACGGCCGGAAAGTAAACGAAAGTATCCCTGACCGTAGACACGAAAAGAAGGTGAATACAGACCGTTTTGTGTTCTGGGAGGGACACAGCCGGAGCGGTCGATGTGGACTGCTCTGGATGGAACCATCAGAGGTTCAGTCTGCAGGAGGAGGAGACACGGGAGCTTCGAGGCAGAGGTTGTCCCAAGCGGGGAGGCCTTGGGTTGAGCCAGGAGCCTTTCTGTAGATGAGAGTGGTCAGGCCACCCTGAGCAGGAGGTACAGCTTCCCTTTCCTAATCCGTGATGTGATGCTGATATTGATGAGAATGATGCTTGTGGAGATTCAGAGAGAGAACGTTAACTCTTCTGTAATGGATTGCAGAATACGTGATTTCTCAGTGATCGGTCCTTCTCCCCACTCCCCCTGAAGACTCCCTGCTCTCTTCACCCAGCATGAACTCACTGTCTGATGATTTGTGTTTGTAAAATTGGCTTTTTGGTTTTACTTCAAAGTGGAGTGAAAGGTGCAGTTGGCTGACCCCGATAAAGAGCAGGAGTGAAATAGTGTAAGCTTCGATTTAGATACAACGAATTCCAAGGCAGTCAAGTGATAGATTATTACTTCATCGCGGGGGTTGGGAGAGCAGTGAAATCCAGCTCTCACTTTAATTGCTTACCTGAGAGCAAGAGTGGTGTATTGTGTCTTGCCCCAACACTGGGGAGAAAAAAAGTAAGGGCACATTGGAAGCCAAACTTGTCAAGTTCACACATTTTAAATGACATGACCTGTCTGCATCTGTTTGTATCTACAACAACCGCTGTATGATTTGGCCATCTCTTAGGACTGAGTGCTTTACACATATTACCTTATTTAGTCTTCCCACCAACTCACCAGAGGCATTTGATGGATGAGGATGATGAGATTCAAGTAAGAAATATACCAAGTTGAGTGGTAGGACCAAGATGGGGTTTCAGCTTTTTTTTTTTCCAGCTATCGCACTCATATTCTTAACACTGTTTTGGGTATCATTTACAGAGAGCTTTCTGAATAAGCAGGTACTTTTATTTTATTATGAATAAGAAAGTAATAGGATATTTGGTAGCATTTAATGCGGAATTACTAGTAAGCAGGATACTCATGGTGACTTTTGCATCTGTCTCATCACTTAAGATGAATGACTGCTGTTTCATACTAAAATTTCAGGTGGAGCAGGATGGGAGTGCTCTGGTTTTCGTACTCTCCTCCCCTCTACTGATGAGGAAACACAGACATTTTAAAGTGTTTTGCCTTTTATTAAATAATAAATGTGAGGTAACCCGGTGTTGGAAAGACCACTGGCTAGGAGGTGGATGACCTCGGTCCTAGGACTTCTGTGAGTGACACGGTCAGCTCCTTAATCTCTGAGTCTCTTAGATGCTGAATGGGAGTAATAATAATCTGCTGACTGTGGGGTTGGTGTGAGAGTCAGATGACATAATTTGCTAAACAAACATAAAGTCGCATTTATTTATTTATTTAATTTTTTTTTTTTTGAGTTGGAGTCTCACTCTGTCGCCCAGACTGGAGGGCAGTGGCACACTCCCAGCCTCCGCAGCCTCGACCTGCTGGGCTCCAGCGATCCTTCTGCCTCAGCCTTCCAAGTAGCCGGAACTACAGGCATGCGCTACCACGTCTGGCTAGTTTTTGCTTTTTATTGTAGAGACGAGGTCTCGCCAAGTTCCCCAGGTGGATCTCGAACCCGTGGGCTCAGGCAAGCCACTCGCCTCCCAAAGCTTGGGATTACAGGCTGAGCCACCGATCCTGGCCAGGTCGTATTTATTATTCAGAAGTTTAGACAAAATTTGTGGTATTCCTGGTGAGCTACGGTACATAGGTAAAGAGAATAGGTAGTTCCTATAAATAATTTCTTACCTGTTTAACGTTTCGTTTTTATTCTATTCAATACATGTGGTAGAAATTGGTACAGAAGCTTGAATCAAAGTGTAACGCATCCTTAAATGCACGACATACTTGACACATTTTGTACCTCGGTAGAAAGAAGCGCCTGCCAGTTCAGTTAGTCTGCACACGTAACGGTGTCAGGGTTTTAAGAGCGAATAATTCTCACTCCCTGCCTTTATGTATTCCATATCCGTTGTCATATTATGGTGCTTAACCACAGGGTTCGCTGGTCAAATAGTATGCTTAAGGAATAGTTGGAGGGGTAATTTCACCAGAAGATTGTAGGTTATACATGAGAGTAAGCTCTAGTAGACTTTTATTAGTTAGTACTTAAATTATGCATAGCATATAATAGATTAGTCTTTTAAATAGTTCTTAATCATTGGTCTTTGAAAAATTTTCAGTACCCTATTTTTATTAATAAAATTACGTTTATTAATTAAATTACTCTGAGTCTCTGTTTTCTCATCTGTAAAATTAGGTGGTTGGATGAAATAATCCCTACACTCTCCAGCTCCAAGGTTTAAGATTCTAACTTTGAACTGTCCTACTAAAACAACTCGGGGATCAGCCTGAAATCATATGACTCACTTGTTCCCCAGGTAATTGGATCATTATAGCCCACCAAAACAAAATAGAGAAGCAGGATTGATTGACTTTCTTAGGCTTATGTGATCATTATTTAATTTTTTTTCCAATTACGACGGACATGATTTTTATAGAAAATTTGAACGGAGAAATTGAAGGAGAAAGTGAATGTTGTGTGCCTCTCTTCCTGGTCTCACATCCACTGCTAATATAAATAAGTTCAAGTGTTAAGTCCTTTCAGAACTTTCTTAATATATTTCATGTGAGTACATCTGTGTGTGCACTTGTGTGTTCATAGATTTTCATTCAACAATAGACAGCCTACTTTTTATCAAGTACTTTTTCAAGCAGCAGGGATTTATGGTGAACGATGTGTGGATATGCGGAAGAGTGAAATCTCTCGTATGGGGCTTACAATCCTGGAGAAAAGATGGGCAAGGAGACAAATAGGAATTTCAGATAGTGATAGTTGCAGACGCAGGGTAAAACGAGCGTCCTGGGGTGAAGGGGTATGCAGTGTTACGTAGAGGTAGGCACGCCTTTCTGAGGAGGGATGTTTGAACTGAGATCTGAAGGACCCGAAGGGACCAGCTGTAGACAGTCAGGGAGAAGAGCATTCTGGCAGAAGTAATGGCAAGGGCAGGACCCCGGAAGCAAGAGCAGGCGCGTCGAAGGATCAGAAAGAATGGCCAGTGTTACCAGGACAGATGAATGAGGAGGAAACGGCGTGTGGTGAAGTCACAGGTCAGCATGGTCCCGGGCGGAAGGGACCAAAAGTCCATAAGGACCATGGGAGGGAGTCTGAGTTGTAAGTGGCGTCATACTGTACGTCTTCTGAAACTTGGGTTTTCACTTAACATTGTTTCATGAGTAACTCTTCTGTATACCAATTTTAAGTACCAAGGTATAGTTTAAAAATCTCACTCTCCGCTAGTCCCTTTCTTGCTATAAAAGTGCTAAAACGTCTCGTCCTAAAAGTGTTCCTCAACCCTCTGTTCTTCTCTAATTGTTACTACCTCTTGCTTAATCCTTATCTCTGTCTTCTTCCCTGCCATTCACTCAGCACTGTCTAGTGTCGCTTTGTTTACGAACAGTTCCTGCGACCTCTCTGCTTCACGTCACTAATTGCGCAGTTTCCAAACTATCACTTTTTTGATTTGCTTCCCTTCTTTGTGAAACTTTCACCTTTCCAGACTTTTGTGTCACTACTCTCTCCTGTCTGCCTGCATCTTAAATTTTGGTTGTCTTTAGGACTTTGTCTTTGACTCTCTCCTTTTGTGCCTATTTCCCTAGGCACTTTCATCCACTCTCCTGGCTAATGTCTTCCAGTTTTGTATTTTCCCCTTAGATTTTGCTCCTGAGTTTTAGACCTACCAGTTTGTTTTTTAGAATATATCCATTGGATGTACTAGAGTTATGTACCAGTGTCATCCGACGCTTTCCTTATTTTTGGCTCCTCTGTTCTCTCTTCTAGTTAATGCTGCTTTCGTCCACCCAGAGCTCAAGAGAGAATCTTTGCACGTGCCTGGATTCCTTCCTTTCCCTCACCCTCCTACCAGTCCCCAACCTAACTGGTTACCAAAGTCCTGTAGTTCTGTCTCTTGAACCTGTTTTTCCCTCTCTGCCACCACTGTTCTAGGCTAGTCTCTTGCCTGAACTCTTTCAGTAGCCTCATAAGTATTCCTGCTTCCAGGCTGAGCTCTTCCAGTCCTGTTTTCGGTGCCAGAGCAGTATTTCTAAAGCACAGATGCAATCATCCCCTCCTGCTGAAAAGTACTCAGCGGCTTTCTCTCACTGGCCAAAATCTGAACTCCTTGGCGGAACCATTCATGATCTGGCTATGCCTGCTTTTAGCCTCATTGCCTACCAGTCCTCATCGCACCTACTTGCTAGAAAACTGGACCACTTGCTGTTAAGTCAGGACATTTTGTGCCTCTGTGCCTTGTCGCATTTCCTTTTCTGGGAATATAGGTTCTTCTGTGTTGTCCAGCCACTGTTCATTCTTTCAAATGCCGTCTCTGGACATCTTCTCTGACTCCCCATCCTCTTTACCCTGGGGTTTGGCCCATGATTCTCTGCTCAAGTCAGATCTTGTGCATGCTTCATGCCATTTGTCACAGAATGTCATCATTGTGTAGTCCACGGTGCCAGATGGATCACAGCTCCTTGGAATGCTCTTTCTGTGGGAGTAGATCGCAGTGGTGAAGAGTACGGGCTTTTCACTCACTCCTGAGTTTGACTTAGCGTTCTCCCTTTTACCTGCTCTGTGACTTCACATACTATAAACGAAGATGATAATACCTCTCTGCGGCTGACTTTAAGTTGTTGGTTTGTGTGTTTGTTTGTAGAGGTAGTCTTGCTCTGTGACCCAGACTGAGGTGCAGTGGCATGGTCATGGCTCATTGCAGCCTTGAACTGGGCTCAAGTGATTCTTCTGCCTCAGCCTCCTCAGTAGCTGGAACCACAGGTGTGCCATCACTTCCGGCTAATTTTTTATAGAGACAGGGTCTCACCATGGTGCCTATGCTGGTCTCAAACTCCTGGCCTTTCACAGTTCTCCCCCCTCGGCTTCCCACAGCTCTGGTATAAGCCACCGTGCCCGGCCTGCTTTTTTTTTTTTTTTAGTTGGAGTCTCACTCTGTCGCCCAGACTGGAGTGCAGTGGCCGCTCCCGGCCACCACAGCCTCGACCTGCTGGGCTCCGGTAATCCTTAAGCCTCAGCCTTCCAAGTAACTGGAACTACAGGCGCGCGCTACCATGTCCGGCTAATTTTTGATTTATTGTAGAGGTGAGGTCTCGCCAAGTTGCCCAGGCGGGTCTTGAACCCACGGGCTCAGGCAATCCACTCACCTCAGCCTCCTAAAGCGTGGGATTACAGGCTGAGCCACCGAGCCCCGGCCTGCTTTAAGTATTGAGATAATATGTGTAAACTGTTCAGTGTTGTTGTCTGATATGTGGAAATTTCTTAGTAGATGGAGTCATGTTGGTATCCTTGACACAAACTCATTATTCAGTAAATATTTGTTCAATAAAGTATCACATATCAGGTACCCAATGTATAGGCACTGGTTAACTCAGCAGCTAACTCAGTAATTGGTTATCTGCTTGGTACCGGTAAGGGTACATAAAAGAATTGTCATTTCTGTAGAAGCCTCCACTTCACTGATAACAGTCACAGGAAATGGTTAAGAAACATAGAGGATACTGTAAGTGCCACACTTATAAAAGGGGAGAATTAACCGTAAACTCTCAAATGATCGGTCTTAAGTCATCAGAGGCTCTGAATTCCGGGTTTGTACTTTATTCTGGGGGCTGAGCAGTGGGAATCCATGCTGGTCCCAGGGCAGAGGACTAGTCTGGTCAATTGGTCTTTGAGAAGGAGGATGGACAGGTGATGGTGCAGCTAGTGGCGTGAGAGGGCTGGAGGGATGGAAACTGAGGAGGCTGATAGCTGGGGGGCTCACGTAAAGCCTGTGGGGGAGAGACCCATGTGAAGATAGGAGCTCAGTGTTTTTGAATACAGAGCATACAGGAGAGATCAGAGTCAAAGATTATTCTGTGGTCATGAGCGGGGACGGCTCAGAATGGTGCCCTTGAGAGGATAGAGACAGCGAGAAGGATTTTGTTTGGGAAAAGGTGTCACAGAGAAGTTTGCTTGGAACTTTCCTCTTGGAGTTGTTTAAGTGGACCCTGTGGGCTCTTGCAGTTACAGAGATGGAATAAATGTGAGAGGCTGAATGTGAGTACTAGTACTGTTTGCTACAGGAGTAGATACCTGTGTAACATTTGTTCTTTTAATGAATTTTTATTTTCTTTAAAGTCAATACCAAGTGTTACAAAGAGGCACCACAGGTACTTTGCTGTTTTTTTTGTAAAAAATGTTTTTGGTATTTCAAGTGATGAGGCTAACCACAAGGTCCAGGCCTTGATACGTAAGGTGAACATAGGGATACGGATTTTGAAAAATAGTTGTTGCTCCCATTCTTTTTTTTTTTTTTTTTTGAGTTGGAGTCTCACTTGGTTGCCCAGACTGGAGTGCAAGTGGCCTCGACCTGCTGGGCTCCGGTGATCCTTCCGCCTCAGCCTTCTGAATACTCCCATTCTTGAAGGATCAAAGCTCAGTGTTAAGTTTTTCAAAGTTGACTACTTCATAAGAAAAAAAAAATCCTAGACCTCTTAAGAATATTACTGTGAACTCCAGGGGTTTCCATATACCAGTATGATGATTTGAGAAATTAGCAAGACCTCATCTCTACAATAAAAATCAAAAATTAAGCCGGGCTCGGTGGCTCAGCCTGTAATCCCAGCACTTTGGGAGGCTGAGGTGAGTGGATTGCCTGAGCCCACGGGTTCGCGAC
>NW_007257615.1:1048025-1070589 GCF_000164805.1 Carlito syrichta | reverse complement strand
CTCCAGTCTGGGTGACAGAGTGAGACTCCAACTCAAAAAAAAAAACAAAAAACAAAAAATTAGCCGGCCATGGTAGCGCACACCTGTAGTTCTGGCTACTTGGAAGGCTGAGGTGGAAGGATTGCTGGAGCCCAGCAGGTTGATGCTGGGGTGACCGTGAGCATGCCACTGTGCTCCAACTTGGGAGACAGTGAGATTCCAACTCAAAAAAAAAAAAAAACAGAAAAGAAATTGAAGTCTACTGTAAGAAAATATCTTTCAGTGGAAAATGATCTCTAGAATTATTTGAAATTAAAAATCATTAGAAGAAAAACTGGTGAATCCCCCCCCCAGGTGTATCCATGGAACCTAGATTGAGGAATCATTGGTATAGGTATTGGAGGACCTGGTTTTGAATGTTGGCCTTCCTACTTACCAGCTTTTTTTTTTTTTTTTTTTACACACTACAGGAAGTTGCTTAGCCACCGTAAACCTCAATAGCTTCATCTGTAAAATAGATCCAATGACAATGACATAATGCATGTAAAGTAAAGCTCAGTATGCATGGCACTTAGTCGTAATCACAGCTAACTTATGTAGCACTGACTGTGACAAGCATCGAGCTAAAGAATTTTTGTTATTTAATCCTCATGAGTCGCGTACTTATACCATTTTGTAGATAAGCTGAGGCACTGAGAAGTAACTTTCACGTAGCTAGTAAATGCAAATCTACTCTTGGAACTCGAATAGTGGCTTTTAACCATTCTTTTAGATTATCTTTTAATAGGTGTAAATACATGAGAACTTAGCATATGTTTTCTATTAAAGTGTTAGTTTCCAGAAAGTTGTGAAGAATAGAGATGGGTAATGCTTGAAATCCTAGTGTCAGGAATCATCTATGAAACCTAAAGCTTTAGGAAAAGAAAGTACAGGTTTGTACTGATTCAACAATTAGGAGTCGCGTGGAACTCTGCATCCTCACTGAAGGTTTTAGATTAATTAAGTGACAGATGGGGAGGGGGCAACTGCTTTAGTGTAATACAGGCAGTAGTATTTAAGATGTAAAACTGTAATTCAGTATGATACTGCTCCTAATTTTTAAAAGAAGATTTGTGCAGTCTCAAAGTGATCTTCTTGTTTACATTACCTCTTTTTTTTTTTTTTTTTTTTTAGTTGGAGTCTCACTCTGTCGCCCAGACTGGAGTGCAGTGGCCGCTCCCGGCCACCGCAGCCTCGACCTGCTGGGCTCCGGCGATCCTTCCGCCTCAGCCTTCCAAGTAGCTGGAACTACAGGCGTGCACTACCACGCCCGGCTAATTTTTGATTTGTTGTAGAGATGAGTTCTCGCTTCCCAGGCATGTCTCGAACCTGCGGGCTCAGGCAATCCACTCACCTCAGCCTCCCAAAGGTGCGGGATTACAGGCTGAGCCACCGAGCCCGGTTTACATTACCTCTTAAAGCTCATCCCCAGTGTTCATTTTTTTTTTAGATGCGAAGACCTTTAAATATAGGATATTAGGTTCTCCCTCTTTCGCTCCTTTTAAGTTCATTTTGTATTTTCCCTTTGTACCCATTTGTTTTAATGGAAATGAAGCATTCTCTCATTTCAGGGATGTTTTTACAGATGAAGTGCTTCCATGATTCCCAAGAGTTGTGTGTGAACTCTAGCTTCTCCTTGCCGAGTCATTAAGGGGCAGGATTTTACAGAGTGAGAGACGGACACCTAGGTTACCTTGCCAGGAAGCAGCATTTATTCGTGCCGACACTGGCTCAGCGGATTCACATCCAGAGATTGAGCCCTGAGCAGGGGGGTGTTGCCTTTTATACATTTTTAGCTTCTTTGTCTTCGTCTGTCCTCCCTTGTCCCACTCGCCCCCCAAGGTTTAGACATTAGTAACTTATTTTCTAATTGGGCATTTCACAGCCCAAGTTTGCAGCAGAGTTAGCACTACAGATTGGGGGCTACATTCCTTTCTAACATAAATCTCTCGAAGAAAGCTCTTATCTTTTGGTGCTAGAAGAACTCTTTCACTTTTCTGGGAAGGCTTTTATATTACTGTACTAGGAGGGCCCTTTCTTTATCCTGGGACAGACGGGCCCTCATTTTACTGGGGTGTGGGGGCTGCCTGCCTCACTCACTCTGTATTGGCTTTACCTGGCTGAAGAATATTTTATGTAATTAAATGGAAACCTATAACCTCGGTGCAAGGAGATATTTAATCCAGTTTATAAGTAGTTTTTTAAAACTAAAGAAGCATACCTTAAAGTGTTGGAAATCTCCTCCAAAATATATGGTAAACAAGTACTAGTACCTTTTTTAATTTTTTTGAGTCAGAGTTTCACTCTGTCGCTCAGCCTGGAGTGCAGTGGCATGCTCATGGCCACTGCAGCCTCGACCTGCTGGGCTCAGGTGAACCTTCCACCTCAGCTTTCCAAGTAGCTGGGACTACAGGCATGCGCCTCCACGCCCGGCTAATTTTATGATTTATTGTAGAGACAAAGTCTCGCCAAGTTGTACAGGCTGGTCTCAAGCCCTGAGTTCAGGCAATCCTCTCGCCTCTGCCTCCTGAAGTGCTGGGATTACAGGCATGAGCCACCATGCCTGACTTACTAACTTTTTAAATGAACATTTTATTACACTAATGATATCTCTATTTTAATTCCACGTTAATTTATTACACACTTAAGAATTGCTGCAGTTTAATTTGAGAGCATGACCCAATGCTAATTGTGGAAATAGTTATAAAAATTATTTGCTTATAACCTTAGACTTTGGCTTTCATATTTAGAATTTATTTTTGGTGTAGATTTTTTTTTTTTTTTTTTTTTTTTTTTGAGTTGGAGTCTCACTCTGTCGCCCAGACTGGAGTGCAGTGGCTGCTCCCGGCCACCGCAGCCTCGACCCGCTGGGCTCCGGTGATCCTTCCGCCTCAGCCTTCCGAGTAGCCGGAATTACAGGCGCGCGCTATCACGCCCACCTAATTTTTAAATTTTATTGTAGTAATGAGGTCTTGCCTGCCCAGGCGGGTCTCGAACCCGCAGGCTCAGGCAATTCACTCACCTCAGCCTCCCAAAGGCACAGGATTACAGGCTGAGCCACCAAGCCCGGCTTGGTGTAGATTTTAAAGTGAAACAGTAGCAATATATTTAAGCAGTAACCTTTGGACTTTGCTGTTTTAATAATCTGTGCTTTAACCTGAATCACAGAAGTGGCATTAAAAAAAAAGCTTTATTAATATTCTATATTAACAGTGCTCTCAAAAATAATTTTTAAACAGGAGTTGACCAGGAAGAAACGATTAGGTTTTAATATTTAACTTTACATAGTTAATATTCCTTGACTGATGTCATTATTTTACAGATGGATTTCTAATGAAATTAGCTTTTAAAAATGTTATAAAAATTATCCTTATAGAGGGAATAATCTCTGAAAATAGAATAATAACATCTGTCATGGGGAAGCCATCATGAATTACTTTCCATGTCTTGATTTTTTTTTAATTTCTAGAGGTATAATATAAAATTATACCACTTTGGGTAGCAAATTTGTTGCTCTGTGCTTTCCCACAGCTTTTTGCTTTAAATATTTTTTGTAAGATGACTTCTGAATTCCTCATTACAGCCATGTTGCTATCAATGGCAAGCTACAGTTAGAAACAAGACTTGGGTGCAAAACTGTGTGAGGGCTTAGTTCAGCTGTCCTGAACTAATTGGGTGGTAAGTATGCACCAACAATTGCCCCCCCGACCTGAATGTGACATGCATAAAAAAAATCCCTTAGGAGCAAATGGGCATTTTAGCACCTAGAAGGAAATTAATTTTGTTTTGCAGTTCGAGAGTCCATTTTGTGTGTGTGTGTGTGTGTGTGTGTGTGTGTGTGTAATTATGTGTAAAAGAAATTTACTGACTGTGACTATTTCTTGAAGGCACTCTAGACTTAAAAAGGAAGTTTTGCTCTGTAGGAATTCACCTAGGAATAATTTTCAAAACTTACATATGGAGAGGACCACTGAAATTAATTAGGAGTGGGGAAACCTTAGGACATCTGTTTATTCTTGCCTCTGAGTTATGGCTTGGAACCTTGGTTAACCTTATTAATAACTTCCTGGGTTTATAAGGGTCCTTCCCATGGTGTCACAAATGCCCTCTTGCTTGAATTAGTTCATTTGAAGAAACATGTATTAATTTTTTACTATTCATTTATTCATTGACTTAGTTCACTTCTATTCATTTATTCATTTACTCACCCATTCACTCATTGAGCACCTACCATGTACCAAGTAATACAAAAAGGTGTGTATACGTTCTAAAACCGTAAGAATGACACTTCCTGGCCTCACATTGTGGCTGACATTCTCTTCTTCTTCTCCTAAATATAGGTATGTTTTTTGAGTCACAGTCTCACTCTGTCACCCAGGCTGGAGTGCAAGTGGCAAGCTCACAGCCACCCCAGCGTCAGCCTCCTGGGCTCCGGCGTTCCTCCTGCCTCAGCCTTCCTAGTAACTGGAACTATAGGTGCTGCTGCCACGCCTGGCTAATTTTTTGATAGATTGTAGAGATGAGGTCTCACCAAGTTGCCCTGGCTGGTTTCGAATCCCTGGGCTCAGGCAGTACTTTCACCTTGGCCTCCAAAGTGCTGGAATTACAGGCCTGCGCCACGGCACCTGGCCTGCCTAAATACTTATGCACTAGCTAGCCTTCAGAATTGGGATTTGGTTACCATGCAACAATGTTTCAGATTATGTATTGTGACTTGGAAAACATTCTTTAAAAATTGGCTTCTGCACATTTGAGTATACCATCTGGCGAAGCTTACCACTGTGTGTGTGTGTGTGTGTAAATAGTTGGATTACGCTAAGCGATAGTGTCTGTTGATCATTCCTTTCACCTTTCCCACATTACCATTTTCTCAGTTGGGACTTCCCCCTTTAAAAAAACGACTCAATTTTACTAAATGTAGGTTTCATTTCTTGCAGCTTTTTAGAAGTGATCTTAGAAAAAGAAAGAGACATAAAAGGTGGATTTGCCAAAAGTGAAATTGTTATAAATCTGAACATTTATGATTATGGTTCAAGTTGTTCTAGAAATACTCTTACGCTTGTGACAAAAAGTCTTTTTTTAAAATGTCATCTCCAGATGTCCCTTCTTTTAGATTATAGATCCTTAAGTGTTAAGAGCAAATATTTATTGAAAACTTTGTGTGAGCGCTTTGTTTTAATTTTCCTGAGAGGGGGGCAAGTTACTCTAGTCTAGGTTTGTTTCATCTGTTAACTGAGGGTGTCGTAAAATCAACTTTGCCTCCAGTCAGTGATTTTGTAGGGAACTGATGTGATTATGTATGTAGAAGTGCTTTGGAGAAATTTGGAGCTGATGTATGACTAAAACACCTTAAGCCAGATGTCCTAGCCATTGGAGTCTCACTTAAGCAACACGTGTTTGGCACTATGACATATCCTCCCAGAGATGTTAATAAGTCGTAGAAGAGTTGGTTACATTTGTAGTTCTTATCAGTATTTTTTTTTTTGAGTTGGAGTCTCACTCCGTCGCCCAGACTGGAGTGCAGTGGCCGCTCCCGGCCACCGCAGCCTCGACCCGCTGGGCTCCGGCGATCCTTCCGCCTCAGCCTTCTGAGTAGCCGGAATTACAGGCGCGCGCTACCACTACCACGCCCGGCTGATTTTTTGATTTATTGTAGAGATGAGGTCCCACTGCCCAGGCGGGTCTCGAACCCGCGGGCTCAGGCAGTCCACTCACCTCAGCCTCCCAAAGGCGCGGGATTACAGGTTGAGCCACCGAGCCCGGCCTTATCAGTATTTTTAAACCTTTCTCCCAAGCTACCTGGACAGATAAAAGGTAGTTATTTTTTCACGTGACTTAATTAGTGCCTTCCTTGTCTCTCGGACTGAAAAATAGTGCTGCTCCTTTTTGCAGCTATGTTAGTTAAATAGGTGATGAAGCACAACTTGAAACTAGATTGTAGCCTTACCAGAATGTGGATTTGCTGATAGGAAGGTAGGGATGGGATACACTACTTTTATTAAGGTTTCAAAATCTAGAGTGTGTTTTATCTTCACAGCTTGTCTTAATTCAGACTATCCATACTTAAAGGGCTCAGAGTCACCTGTTGAATAGCACAAGTCTAGGCTGCCCTGAGCTATGGAGTTACAGCGTTGATTTAATGAGATCTAATGACAGTTAATTTTTTTTTCTTTGAGTTGGAGTCTCACTTTTGTCGCCCAGGCTAGAGTGCAGTGGCATGCTTCTCATGGCCACTGCAGCCTTGACCTGCTAGGCTCAGGCAATCCTTTTGCCTCAGCCTTCCCAGTAGCTGGAACTAGACGCATGCCAACATGCCCGGCTAGTTTTTGTGATTTATTGTAGAGATGAGGTCTCACCAAGTTGCCCAGGCTGGTCTCAAATACCTGGGCTCAGGCAGTCCTCTCACCTCTGCCTCCCAAAGTGCTGGGATGACAGGCTGAGCCCCCGTGCCTGACCGAGAACTTCTTAGCTGGATGTGGAAGTGGTAGCCCTAAACCATCACTCATATTCCTCATTGAGAATGTTTTATTTTTTTGTACCTATCTCACCAGTTTCCATTGTCAACTTCTTCGACAGCTCTCTCAACTGGAGATGTAGAAGGGGGCGAGGGCCCTTGGGAGCTTGTCACGTGACTGTGACAGCAAATAAAGAAAAAGGCAGCTCCTGTTGGGAAAAGTAAAACTAATGACTAGTAAAACTTTTGTCTGGGTGAAGGAGTTTTCAGGTTTCAGTACTTCACTCTGAGGAGTATTTTGGGAAGCTCTTACTTAGGCTCTTTGAATTATAAATGTTTTCTCCAGGATGTCATTATATGGCACATTTATACTTAGTGCCTCCTAATTAACTTGAATGATTTCTTTGAATTACATGTGGAGTCCTAGAGAATATTTGTTCATGAAGGAAAGGTGTTTGGTTTCACAAGGAGAAATGGGCAGTGCCTATTTTTGAACAGGTTGCCTTTTTCCAAATCATGTGTAAAACAGTTGTTTGAACTTGGAACATGTTTTACTACACAGTTTGTAAGTTCCCAGGCTAACCACATCCGAGTTTAGCAGTAATAGAGGATTGGTTTAAGTGTTGGGGCCTCAGAGCAGTGGGGCGTGTCTTGTGGGAGTTGGAGGAGAAGGACGGAAGTTTATTTTGGCTTTTAATGTTTTTTCTTCCTATACTTTTCCATCTCTTAGTTCCTGTTTTCCAGCTCACACTGGCCTAAGCTTTGTGCTGTTTTACTGTAATCATGGTGGAATTTTCTATAAAAAAGAGTAGGCTTGTCTACCGAGTGGCTGGTAAGTGTACACGTTTTACGCTCATTCTCCCTTTGAGTCTTCCTAAGATTTTATGAGGTGGGGGCTCATCTCCCATCATCTTAGGAAGGAGGAACCTGCGGACTAGGTTGGCCGCTTTGCGCCAGGTTCTAGGGCGGGGAGAGGAGTAACGAGTTGCCTTGTCAGTGAACTTGAGCAGCCTGACTTGAGAGCTCATCCAGTAGCCATTGTACTGTGTTGTTTTCCTTTGTTGTGTGCCCTTTTCTCCTTTCCTTCTTTACTAAGTCCCTTACCACTCCTCTTAGTTCCTTAATTTGGCTACCTTTTTTTTTCTTTTAAAGAGACAGGGGTCTCACGCACCTGGTCAGCCACCTCAGCCTCCCAAGTAGCTGAGACTACAAGGATGCACCGCCAACCCTGGCAGTCAGCCACTTTTTCTTTTTTTTTTTTTGAATTGGAGTCTCACTCTGTCACCCAGACTGGAGTGCAGTGGCCGCTCCTGGCCACCGCAGCCTCGACCTGCTGGGCTCCGGCGATCCTTCCGCCTCAGCCTTCCTAGTAGCCGGAAATACAAACATGCGCTACCACGCCCAGCTGATTTTTTAATTTATTGTAGAGATGAGGTCTCGCTGCCCAGGTGGGTCTCGAACCCGCGGGCTCAGGCAATCCACTCACCTCAGCCTCCCAAAGGCACGGGATTACAGGCTGAGCCACCGAGCCCGGCTCAATCAGCCACTTTTAACTAAATGCTAGGGAAAGCCATTTGTTTGAATTAATTCATAATATAATAGAGCCCTGCTAGTAAGAATCGTATGGTTTTCCAGTACAGTTCGGTAATGTGATTACCTTGAGTGAGGATCGAGCCAGCATGGAGTGAGCGTTTTGCCCAGCCTTTCTCATTCTTCCTCCTTAGTGTCAGCTGGATTGCCTGCGGCTCTACAGTTCAGCTAGAATTTACTATGGTGCTGGTTTTCAGCTGTGAGCTGAGAAAATTGTGGGAGTTGCACCCATCACAAAGTGTTATCTGAGGATCTCATGGATGATTTGCTTCTCAGGCTGTGCCATTGTTTTTCAACTGTATATCAGTACTGCTGTGATTAGGATACAAAAAAATTAGTGTATTCATGGTAGAATTTTGTCATATTTTCTTAGTGAGTGAATGTCAAAAGTACTTTGTGGGAATTTGAAGATCTTGATGGAAATGAAGCGGTTTTTTCACTGAAAAAGTGGAGAATCATTGCTTAAAGTCTGTTACAAGGAAATTGTATACATTTTTAGCTTTTGTTTTTAACACATTCGTACTGAATTCCAGGGACCCAATGGTCTTGTTGAAATGACTGACTTACCAACTGGTAAAAGCCCTTTAGTCTTCCCAGGAGATTGTGCAAGATCTTTATTAGCTCAGATTATGGCTCTGATTGGTGAAAATTTGGTGCAGTAAGTGAAAAATTCAGGTATTACGAAAGACTTTGGTTGGGAGTTTTGTTGGCGTCTTCCATGTCTCTAAGTACCATCATTTTTTTCCTCGTAGCTCTATGGTAGACAGATGAAGGCTAGAGTAGTGGTATCTCGTGCTCTTTTATAAACTGAGGGCTGACTATTCTTTGTTTGATGCTAGGATTGAGAAAAGAAGAAAAAGCTAAGATTTACTCCTGTCCCCTCCGTGTTGCCAGGCATAGTCACAAAATGTCCCATTTTATAGTGGGTAACTAGAGTCCCAGAAAAGGTTAACTTGCCCAAAAGATCGAGTCTTAAACGTTAGGGCTAGTATTCCTTACTTCAGAGATTTTTTCGTTTTGCCCAATTACATTTTAGTGTGAAAAGATACATATCATTAATTTAAATGATAAACTTCTGGAGCAAGCATTACATAAAAGTTGTATTTTACTTAAAATAAGTTGTTTTTCAAATTTTAATTATTACACTAGGTTAAAATTAATATGAAAATGCTATACATTATATTAAGTCACCTCATTCAAAAAGGAAAAAGTAAAAAATTACTCAATTACTTTGAAAATATTCAGTACTTTTTAAAAAGTTCTGTAATAGTTGGGTTCAAAAACAAGAGAAACTGGGATGATTTAGGGTCTTTGCCTGAATTTTGTTTTGGTCAGAATTTCAGTCCAGTTGTATTTTTAAAAAATAGTGGTGTAACATTGTGTCAGGTTGGTTTAGATCACCTTTTAAAAAAATTTTTTTTAATCATACACCTGTTTATTTCTTAAAATTCTTTTTGGGTACTAAGTTCTGCAGGGATTAAAATAGTAATAGACACTGAGGTTCATCAGTAACTATGTAGTGATGAAGAACTATGTAGTACAAGTACTGGAATTGAATAAGTAAAAATACATAATATGGTATGTGGATTTTGCTGTTTGAAAAACAAGCTTAGGCCGGGCTTGGTAGCTCAGCCTAATATCCCAGCACTTTGGGAGCCCAAGGCAAGTGGATTGCCTGAACCTGCAGGTTCGAGTTCAGTCTGGGCAACTTGGCAGGACCTCATCTCTAAATTTAATAAAAAATTAGCCAGGTGTAGTGGTGCGTGCCTGTAGTTCTGGCTACTTGGAAGGCTGAGGCGGAAATCGCCGGAGCCCAGCAGTTCGATGCTGGGGTGACTGTGAGCATGCCACTGCACTCCAACCTGGGTGACAGAGTGAGACTCCGACTCAAAAAAATAAAAATAAAAATAAAAAACCAAGATTAAATAGGCTAGAGTAGGGAATCCAGCTGGGGGCAAAAGGAATAAACAGCTAAAAGTGGTAAATCAAAATTCTGGTAAGTCCATATGCTAGCTGGAGCAGACATAATATGAATATAAATAAGTTTTGTGTTTTAGTTTACAAGGCCCTTTTTCCATATGTTCTTATATAATCAGCTTTACCAGTTTATTATAGGGTTGTTGCCATCCTTTTCATTTATTTTTGCTAATCCTAGTTTTTGGAGGAAGAGAAGATATGCTGAAAAATGCCACATAGGATCATCTTGGGGTTTAAAGAAGCCTTAGAAGTCACGAGCTACTTTAGGCAGCAGTGGGGTGTGATGATCATGTTTCAGTTAGGCTCTTTTCGTCCTAAGGACAGCTTTAAGAAACCGAGCGTTTACTGTGAGAGTGAATGTATGTGGACTTGAACTGTAAAGACTTCAGCAGTCAGTTCAGTTCTAGGTCTGTGCTTGTGTGTGTGCCTTTGTCGCTGAGTATTATGCTGAGTTTTGCTTGCAGTATTTCACTTACTTCTTAAAACAACTCTAAGAGCCAGGTATTGTCATTTTCCCCATCCTTCAGATTAGGAAACTGAGGCTTTGGGAGGTCAAGAAACTCCTCCAGAGTCAGTAAGTGGTAGAACCAAGATTTGAATGCTAATAATCTGACTCACACCTGGGATCTTTGTCTCTGTATTGTACTATCTACAGTTTTGTATAAATTTATCTATTTGTTTTTTGGATTTCCTTTGAAATTATTTTCATCTTCCACCTTTTAATAAAAACTCTCACATTCTACTAGACTGGGAACTTTTAAACAGTATCTGTGAATCTTAAGGAAGAGATAAATAGTCCCTGGGTAAGCAGTAACTCATCGAAATTGTATTGATGTTTTCAATATGTATGCATTTTTCTGGGGAAAGGGCCCATCAATTTAATTAAATTCTCAAAGGGTCTCTGGCCTCCCATGGTGAGAGCCACTGTATATTGGCTGCTCTAGAGAAGGTTCAGTGAGTTCTCATCTTTATATTCTCTGACCCTTGGTTTTGGGTTTACTCCGTAAATATTTGTTGAACACAGTTTAACAAGAGGAATGGCATGTAGAAAAATAAGCTTGAAAGTAGTTCTAATTTGGGATTTTAAGATGCTTTGAGTGTTTCTTTAGAAGGACGTTAAAGCATCAGTCTTATTGAGTTGGTCTAGAAAACTGTTACAGATTCAAATTTTAGGCTCTAATATATAGTAGTTCTATGAAGTTAGGTTTTTGAAATCAGAGCATAAAGCAAAATTAAGCATAGTTGAAAATGCTATTGAAAAATCTCTTAGATTTAGAGGCTGCCATATGGAATCTCAGAAAGACCACTCCTCCTCCCAAGTATAAGCCTAGACTTTTAATACCTGATGAAGCATTAAGGGCCATGACACATTTTCAAACATAAAAATCATACTCAGTGTTTGAAATAGTTATACTATAAAAGCTATGTGGAAACTGAGAACAGCGGAAAGGAGTAGCATAGTGTTCAAAGAAAAACTTTAGCAATATAAATTTAACAGAGTCTATGAAGGAAAGAACAATGTATGAATTGGGCAATACTCAGAACCAGAAGAGGTCCCGAAAGCTCCGCTCCCTAGTAGCGTGGATGATCTTGTGTAGGCTGATTGTAGAAATAAGACAAAAAGAAATATTTCATTGGTTGTAGTGGAAAGGTCCTAGTTAGAGGTTGGTTAGGCTGAGGTTTTGCTTTGCCGTTTGCGTGGGCTCGGGTCTTGGTGTGCTTCTGTGGGAACTATGTTTGCGGAGACTCCTCAGGCTAATGGCCTCCTCCTCACTTGAACAGTGCTCCCCCTTTGGTCAGCCTCTCAGTCTTGAGAGCTTGGCCAAAACTTAGGGCATGGTGCCCTTCTCTGTCACCATTAGAACGAATTGACTTGCTCTCAGTCTGGATTTCATAAGTCACGATGGTAGGCCTAGGAAGAAGTATTCCTTTGGTGTTCATCTCATTTTCGTTGCTCTCATCGCAATGAGACCACTTAGCATACCACTGGTGGCCACAGACGTCCGTTTAAGATGCTTGAGAGAATACGGTGCACCAGGGAGATTACAATGAGGGCTATCAGAGGTATAATGCAGAAATCCTTCCTTATCCACAGGGAAGGTGTTCTAAGACACAAACACACTCGCCTCCCCCCCCGTGGATTCCTGAAACCACGGATAGTACCAAGCCAGCTGTGTGTGTGTGTGTGTGTGTGTGGATAAAATATGTTTTCCCTACATACTCATGGTAAAGGTCTAATTTACAAGTTAAGGATAATAAGAAATTAACAGCAACAACAATAAAATAGAAGTATTTTAACAATATACTTAATAAAAGTTATGTATGTATCCATTTCTCTCTCTCTTAAAATATCTTATTGTACTGTGTTGCCTATTTTCAGATCACGATTGATCCTGGGTAACTGAAACGGCAAAAAGCAAAACTGCAATAAGGTCACTGCTGTCTCAAGAGACTGGAGTGTGCTTTTTAGCCAAGGCTTACATAAATGGAACCAAATAAATAAACAAAATAAAAACAAAGGTTAATGACTAGAATAGACTGTAAACTCAGTGTCTGTGTCCAGAGGGCAGTTAGTTGAGAAGGTTTCTAGATTTGAGCTCAAAGCATCTTTTCCTGGTTTGCAGTTTGAGTGTCTGGCTGTGGCATTGGCATTTGGTGAACTTCCGAGTGGCCCATGCATCAACGGGCATAAGGGTTGTCCATTTGCAGCCTATTGGGCTTCAGTAAAGAACAATTTATAGATAAGAAAATGTCAAGGAGAGTAGACAGGACTAGAATCTGATATCTGCAAGGGTGCACTATAGTTTTCTACTGAGATATAATTTTTCTCTCTTCAACTGCTCCCATTTTTATCAGAGATGCTCACAATAAGACTAATTTGTATATAAAATAGATCTTGTCTCATTAACCTTGACCTGATTTTTATTATTTACACAAGTGCAGCATGAATAATGATTGTGTAGGCTCTTTTAAGTTTGCTTTGCTGGAACTTTTAAATAAGAAGTCTTGGATTAGACTTTTAAAAACCTTACCAGCCATGTCATGCTAGTAGACTTTGGCTGCAGTACCTATAGAATCGTTCTCAAGGTCTTTAAAATATATATATTTTTTTGAGTTGGAGTCTCACTCTGTCGCCCAGACTATAGTGCAGTGGCCACTCCCGGCCACCGCAGCCTCGACCTGCTGGGCTCCGGCGATCCTTCTGCCTCAGCCTTCCGAGTAGCCAGAACTACAGGCACGCGCTACCACGCCCGGCTGATTTTTTGATTTATTGTAGAGATGAGGTCTCGCTGCCCAGGCAGGTCTCGAACCCGTGGGCTCAGGCAATCCACTCACCTCAGCCTCCCAAAGGCTCTTTAAAATATTTTAAAAGCTCCTGGACCTGCCTTATTTAGCCCATTAGGCCAGGGAACCCTTAAAGATTGGTACGGACACCGCTTTTCCAAGGGGCTTTAGGGTCTTCATAAAGTAAACCTCCATTCTTTAAAGCTGGTCATATCCAGTTCCATGCACATTTTCAAATATGACATTCCAGTCAAAAGCCTTGGTATTATTATAACCAATGTTTTCAATTATATTTTGTTATAAAGAGAACAGATTCTTGCCGAATTTCGGCAAGTAACTATATTGCCATAAAAATAGAAACACTTGCTGAAGTTTTTTGATTCTGAAAGGATCAGATAGGAAAAAAAGGTAATTCATCTTTATTCACAAAGGTATACTCTACCAAATTTATAAGTTAAGTATCAGTTAAGAGAAAAAAAAGGTTTTCTTAAATATGGAAAATACAATGTTACATAAGTGGCATTGTTTAAAACAAAAAGGCTAGTGATGAAGAAAGTTTCATACAGTCCTGTGTGTTTCTTGTCTGCTTGATGGTAGGTTAGCAGTTTTAGGAACCAATCAGTTTATTCATTAGAGTTGTGAAAATTCTTACCCAGGCCAATGGTATAATCTTAAAATTATCAGAAACCTGTTCTTATCAAAATCTTCTCTGTGAATCTCCTTGAAGATGAAACCCTTCAGGGTTGCTTGCAAAAGCTTTCAGGAAAGCATCAGAGTAAAACAGTTAAAACTGAGACTGACAGAACTTCACACGCCCCCACTGAGAAATGGTTATAATGCCATGGACAAGGAAACTTTATTTTTGTGATGTGCAATATTTTAACAAACCACAAAATGATAACTGATAACATTATACCAGGCCACATTTCCAAAATTTCACACAATTTCTAGAACACTCATAGCAAAAACATACCCACACAAACCTAACTCAAGGAAGGTTAAGCATCATTGCTTATTTGACAATGCTTCCCATGTAACTTTAACATACTGAATAAGCGTAATTAACATCTCTTTTTATGGAGAGAACAAATTCTTTGGAGCTATCCAGGAGCCCTCTGAGAGCTCCAATTAAGTCAAAAAGACTTAATTTTAGAATGAAATTTTGGGGAGTTTATAAAAAATATACCAAAGATTTAAAACTTGCTTAAAATAGGATCACAGGTCACTTGGAATAATTCTTCCCTATTTAGCCAGTGATAATTAAAAGGCAGATACTGAAAGTTACAGTTGTAAATATGAGAGAAAACCAAAAAACCTTAGTTCTTTTTATATGGAGAATTCATTTTCTTAAGCAAAGACCTTACAAAGGAAGAACACTTCAAGAAAACTTTGTACCAGTGTTTTTTTAAAGTTGTCATCGGCCAGGCTCAGTGGCTCAGTGGCTCAGCGGCTCAGCCTGTAATCCCAGCACTTTGGGAGGCCGAGGTGAGTGGATTGCTTGAGCCCATGGGTTCGACACCAGCCCAGGCAACTTGGCGAGACCTCATCTCTGCAATAAATCAAAAACTAGCCGGGCGTGGTAGTGTGCGCCTGTAATTCCGGCTACTCTGAAGGCTGAAGCGGAAGGATCGCCGGAGTTCAGCAGGTCGAGGCTGCAGTGACCAGGAGCGTGCCACTGCACTCCAGTCTGGGTGACAGAGTGAGACTCCAACTCAAAAATAAAATAAAATGAAGTTGTCATCATTTTTTGAAATAATTTGTCAGTAAATTCAAACACTTGCCAGCTTGACCAGACATAAAATTTATTTTCCAAGATTCCTCTTGTACAAATCTTCTACAGTTTTCTTGTATCCATTCAGTTTTTACCTATACTTCTTTTCCTTTCCATTGTGGATCAACCAGTCATTCCTACTTTAGGACAGAAATTACTCTCTTTTCCCTTAACCAAAACTCATCCTTTATACCTTATAGCTTATAGGTCGTGGGTATGCAAATAATTGGGGGGGGGGGGGAGACGACAGACAGACAGACAGAGATGGAAAAAAAATAATTAACTGTCCAAGAGAGGAGAAGGCCAGACATTTAAAGATAAACATTGGCCTAAACACTTAGGACTGGGGATTTATAAGACTTCCTTTAGGGGGCCAGAGAAGCATTCTTGGGTAAGATGTCAAAGAGAGCTAGTTCCCTGTTGATGATCTATTTTCTCATATCTCTGACAACTGGATAGATGAGGAATGGTCAGTTATGAGTAGACAGTCACATAAACAAGAAGGGCCAGTAGCTGGAAGACAAATTCTTGGGACAAAGGTGATAACCTAAGAAAGGCTGGGTAGGTAGCTGAAAGTTGAAATCCTGAGACAAGGATGAGATATTAAGCTTAACGCCTGTGACCAAGTAGAATGAAACTAATTTGGGGGCCGGAAAACCAGTTCTTCTAGTTAATGATTATTGCTGTGCATGCAGTATTGACCTAAGTACACGACCACATCTATGCAGGGTACGCAAAGAAACTCCACTTTGGGCTCTGTCCTTTCATAGCTTTTCTTACCAAAGTCATATCTTACTTTCTTCATATACAGAGTTGTTTTCCTTATTATTTCTAGTTCTAATTATCATATATTAATTAGAATTTATGATTTTTAGTACATTTAATTCTTAGAAGCATGTGTTTCCTCATGGTATAGTCTTTCAGTGTGATGTAGGGCTTGATTGCTAACAGACCTAAATATCTTTAGTTCTGTAATAAGAGGCCAAAAGTAGATAACTTTGATTCAGTAATTAATGTTTCAGTATTTTATCTTATTTAGATCTAGTCAGTGAATACTTATCATTTAATTTAACCTAGCAAAACTCCAAGGGTGTAAATTACCAAAGAGATTTTGGAAACTGACTTTAAGTAGACAAATACATTAAGGTTGGTGCAAAAGTAATTGCAGTTTTAGACTTGAATTTTAAATCATTACAACTAGGCCCAAATGCATCTTTATTAATCAAAATAGGAACTATTACACTCAATTCACTTTTGCCAATGAGAAATAAGCTTATTATCTCTGTAGCATAAAAGTCCGTGCTTTGGGAGTCAGCAAACTCTTGGAAAGCACTTTCTGCATCCTGCTGGTTGTGGAAGTGTTGTCCCTGCAAAAGGTTGTTGAGTTGCTCGAAGAACTGGTGGTTGGTTGCTGAGAGGTCAGGTGAATATGATGGAGGAGGAAAAACTTCATAGCCCAATGTGTTCGACTTTTGAAGTGCTGATTTTTGAAGTGGGACATGTGGTCAGGCATTGTCATCAAGAAGAATTGGGCCCTGTCTGTTGACCAGTGCTGGCTGCAGGCGTTGCAGTTTTCGGTGCCTCTCATCGATTTGCTGAACATACTTCACAGATGTGATGGTTTCACTGGGATTCAGAAAACTGTAGCAGATCAGTCTGGCAGCGGATCATCAAACAGTGACTATGACCTTTTTGGTGCAAGTTTGGCTTTGGGAAGTGCTTTGGAGCTTCTCAGTCCAACCACTGAGCTGGTCATGGCCGGCTGTCTTACACATTCCACTTTTCATCCCACGTCACAATCCGGTCAAGAAATGATTCATTGCATAGAATAAGATGACACTTTGAAATGATTTTTTTGATTTTTGGTCAACTCATGAGGCACCCACTTATTTAGCCTTTTTACCTTTCCAGTGACCCTAGAATGGCTGACATTGAGGTCTTCGGCAACTTCTCGTATCATAAGAGGGTCAGCTTTGATGATTGCTCTCAGTTGGTTGTTGACTTCCATTGGCCAGCCACTACGCTTCTGATCTTCAAGTCTCTCGTCTCCTTTTCAAAACTTCTTGAGCCACCACTGCACCACACACTTGTAAGCAGTTTCTGGGCCAAATGCGTTGATGCTGTGAGTTGTCTCTGCTGCTTTAGGATCCATTTTGCACTCAAATAAGAACATCGCTCAGATTTGCTTGGAAGGCTGAGGTGAAAGGATCACCTGAGTGTCCTGCAGGTCAAGACTGAGGTGGCCGTGAGCGTGCCTGGGCAACAGAGTGACATTCTGATTCCAAAGAAAAGAGTCCTAAAAAAGTTAAATGTATGAGTTTTTTTTTCCTGTTTTTACTGTGTTGCTTGATATACAAGAAGCAGTGAATGCTGCAGTTTGACTTGCATATTTGTTCTTAGACTGAACTTCTAGTTTTACAGTGTTAAACATCTAGTGAAGATAAACTTATTTTACTAGTAAAATCAGGTAAAATGATAATGCTATGTTCATACTTAAAGCTGATAATTCAGAAGGGACTGCAGTTTGTATTAAATCCACGGCGTTAAACTAGTCTGCTTGACTCAAGTCACGTCAACTTGAAAAACACTTGGGAGTAGTCCTATCTTTCTAAGAGCGCAAGTCATACAGTCGTCCTTCAGTACTCAAGGATCCCTGGCCTCCAGAGGAAAAAGAAATCAGGCCTGCAGAATTCATGGGTGTGAAAGGCCGGCCCTCTGTTCCATAGGCTCTGCTTTCTGCACTCACTGGACTTCCAATCCACAGTTGGTTGAACCCACAGTTGCAGGGTCTGCGGATATGAGGGGTGACTGTCCTTCATTTATATAAGTGCTTATTTTTTTAAGCCAATTAAATAGAGCTTTTATAAGTTATCTTTGACTATACCGTACAGAGGTAGAAAAATATCACACATATATAACACACAAGCATACACAGAAGTATGTAAACATGTAAGCAAATGCACACAGAGATCGTATAGCTTTCATTTAAAAATTTTAACCATGTGGTAGGTCCAAATACAAATCTCAGTCATTTAGAAAAGAACAACTAGATTGTGTATCTGGCCAAGTGGCTAAACTTGTTAATATCTGTTGGAAGAAAACTTAAGATTTTTCATCTGTCAGGTTCCAGATAGTACCTCCCCCCTTTTTTCTTCTTTTGAAGTCATCTTCCCTCATTTTCATGTCTAAAGGGGTGGTTCCTAGGTGAAACAAGGTAAAGCATTCAGGCTTAAATACCATCATTTGCTGAAACAAAGAAAGAGTAGTGTAAATGAAGGCCCAGTTAGGGCAAGGTGGGTGGGGGGAGGCATCTGAAATGAAGGTAAGGCTTGTTATGTACATTTAAGCCAGTGACTTCTCCATTGCAAAAATGTCTAGCTACTTAGTACTCCTCTTCCTAGTGCAGAGAGGGAGACAAATGGAGATTTTCTTTTATAGATGTAGATTTCTTATACAAAAAAATTCTGGCTAAAAATAATTCTTATGCCAGAAAAGTATATTTTGGAGACTGCTTTTGGCTAGAGTGATCAAGGAGTCCTGCGTCATGTGCTCCAGTGAGAATTTTGAATTCCTCAGCACATTTCTGGGGATTTTCCTTTGGGACGGGAAATCTTTTGCTTGATCTGAGCTCAAGATTTTGACCAAAGCATAAAGCACGTTAAAGAAGCAGATCCGATTGATGTTTGAGGGACTAACTCTATAAGGTGTTTGTCTAGTTTTCATCTTTGGGTTGGGAATGTAACTGAGCTAAAAGCTTAGTAGATTCAAAATAGAATAGAGGAGGATAGAGGAAAAAAAGGGAAGGTGCAATCAGAGTTACATCAGTCAACATGCAATTGTTTTTTGTTTTTTTTTAAAATCAGTGAGTTACTTAAGCTTTTCATTTTCCTTTTATAAAGGGTCTTTGAGTCAATTTCCAATTTGTTTAGTTTTTTTGAAGCCACTGCATGCCAACAAAATATCTCAGGCTTGGCAAGATGGCTCATGCTTATAATCAGTACTTTTGGAAACAAAAGCGAGAGGATTGCCTGAACCCAGGGATTTGGGATCATCTTGGGCAAGTTTGATGAGACTTTGTCTCTACAATGAATCCAAAAGTTAGCTGGACATCATGATGCACGACTGTAGTTCCAGCTACTCGGAAGGCTCAGGTGGGAGGATTGCCTGAGCCCAGTGGGTGCAGGCTGCAGTAGCCATGATCACACCACTGCACTCCAGCCTTGGTAACAGTGAGATGTTTGACTTAAAAAAAAAAAAAAAGTCTTGTTTCTGAGGAGTTTTGGATTCTTTTTTTTTCTGATGTGCTTTGCAAATGAACAATTTTATCTAGCTTAAAACTTCCCTACTGTAGCCCCTGTAACTCTTGAGTTACCTTTGGTAAGAGGCAACCATTTCTCCAGAAAAGCACAGTTTCTGGGTCCATAGTTCTTATACATGAAATTATCTGGAGTTCTTGATGGAGGGATTCTGGATTCTTTGTATCCAGATACACCCCTGATTCCCTGTCGTCTTGTAACCTTATCTACTGGAGGCCTTCTACTGAACCCAGTCCAATTTTTGTCATGACTTCCAGATCCAGTCTGAATCAGAAATGCTCAGATAAACTCTAAAGAACTCAAAACAGGTTGAGGAGCTCATATGTGAAAGGAACCTGCCAATGATGACTTCGATATGCACAGTGAGAAACAGTGAGTGCGAGGGTCCCAGCAGGGAACTCGTGCCTATGGTTTGTTGCTCCCTGGGGATCATCACGTGGGGACAGGGAAAAGGGCTGGATTAGGTTTTCAGATCCTCACTTATGATACCAGAACTGTTGAAAGAAAACCTTGAAACAATATACATTTGAGTTTATTGGAGCCACGTGGTTCATGACTTGGGCAGCACTCAGAGCCAGAAGAGGTCCCTGAGTCCAGCCTGAGGCCCATGTGCAGTGAACTTTTCTTAGCTGGACGCGAAAGTAAGATGAGTAAAGTATATTTGGTTAGAGCGTCAGAAGTCTAGTTGGAAGTGAGTTGGTGGTTTCTGATCGGTTAAGATTGAGTTTCATTCTGTTTTCCTTGAATCCAGCTTTGGTTTGCTTAATGTAGGAGGTCCGTGTACAGAGACAACCCTGGACTAATGGCTCCCCCTCGTTGGCTTTAATAAGTCGTCGTGTCTCCCATCTCAAGGTGTGACTAGGGCACGTGCTTATTGACTGAATGGTTGTGGAAATTGCTGGTGTCATGTTTTTAAGCATTCATTCACCGACTCCATTGCAAGTAGAATTTGTAGAAGTTAGAAGTGGATGTTAAGTGAGAATCTGATAGAATTCCAGTATATGTTGGACATTCTCTTCATTGTATTCATGAGGAAGCATGATTTTTATTCTTAAGGCTTCATGTGCCATCCTCCCCTAAAACACTTATTTTGCCTAGTTTACCTCAGACAGTAATTGCTTAAGTAGTTGTTTTAGTCAGTCAGTGGTTTTGTTTTTGACTTGATGACATAATTAAATACCTCTGTTTCCTAAGTGACTTTTCTTCATTACCCGGGTCTGCTTTCTTCCAGAGCTAAAATCAAGATAGATGTAACTTCTAAGCACATTTCTCATAATGTCAATGATGGAAATTTCTTAGCTTCAAATGTAATTTTTAGGTTTGCCTAAGTCATACTTCAACCTCTATGCGTTGTCTATATGTGTGATCCCTCTTTTTATCAGAGCTGTGCTCCGTTTAGTCTTATTTACTTTTTCATTCCTTTGCAGATTTTCTTCAGTATTCTTATTTGCTTATTGATTTTGTGCTGCACAAAAGTAAATTGGTGATAATCATAAGGCTGTTAAACACATTTATTGTAATTTTGAATGTTACTGAGTAGCTTACCTATTGTATTCAATTGTATGGGAGATTCTTGTTACTTTGTTGCATTGTACAGAGATAGGCTTTGCAGTATATCACAGATCCATTTGGCTCTCCAAATTCTCACATATATTTCATTCTGAAAGAATTGATCTTGTTATAATACAATTTCACTTGTATCTTGTAATGTAAATCTTGAGAAAGTTATTTATAGTCAGTCTCTAATGTGTGACAGTTAATGTTTAAAATCTCAGTATCGTGAGCTTTCACCCTGTTTAATTAATTATGGTATTTCATTAGCATAAATTCCTTTGGTTGCCATGTTAGCTGTTGCACAGATGCTTGGTATTATTTATAGGTTTTTACCTAATCTTTATGGATGGACTTTCTTTTGTTATTCTGTTTACTTGTCGCCATACAGTAGCATAATTCTTTAAGCATCATGTTTACAGAGGTTTCAAGAAGAGCTCTGTTGAAAGTACTGAGCAGCAGATCACTCAAACTTTTGAACCTTGAGCTAAGATTAAGCTCCCCAAACCCGGCTCTGTGGCTCAGCCTGTAATCCCGCGCCTTTGGGAGGCTGAGGTGAGAGGATTGCCTGAGCCTGCAGGTTCGAGACCTGCCTGGGCAGCGAGACCTCATCTCTACAATAAATTAAAAAATCAGCCGGGCATGGTAGCACATGCCTGTAATTCCAGCTACTTGGAAGGCTGAGGCGGAACGATCGCCAGAGCCCAGCAGGTCGAGGCTGCGGTGACCTGGAGCGGCCACTGCACTCCAGTCTGAGTGACAGAATGAGACTCCAACTCAAAAAAAAAAAAAAAAAAAAAAAAAAAAGATTAAGCTCCCCTATTTTAAGTATACCTATTGCTTTGTCTTTATTTGAATGTGTTCTTTGCTCAGTAGTTCCTCATTATCCATGGGGGATTGGGTTCCAGGACCCCTGCAGATACCCAGATCCATGGATGCTCAGGTTCCTTATTTTAAATGGCATAGTACTTGCATATAACCTTTGTACATCTTCTTGTATTCTTTAAATCATTTCTAGGTTATTTATAATGCAGTGTAAATGCTATGTGAATAGTCGTATTGTTTTTAAAATTTGTGTTATTTTTAATTGTTGTATTGTTAGTTTATTTTCCTCCCTGGATATTTTGAACTGAGGTTATTTGAGTCCTCAAATGTGGCACCCACAGATATAGAGGACTAACTATGCTACCTTTTTTCTCAACATTGTTGCAAACTATACAGAGTGTCTTTAAGTGACAGTTAGATGAAGACAGCAGCCTAATTGTTTCCTTCTGGAGTTTTGAAACACTGAGACTTCAGAAGTCTGTGTGTGTGTATGGAGGGGGGGAAGCAGGGAATTTATTATTAACTTCATGGTTTATCTTAGAGTAAATCATTGATACTCAAAGTCTAAAAGTCTTCTTGTAGAGTAAACATCTTTCGAATGGGAACTTCTATTTTCATTAGTGTCACATTCAGAAAGCAATAATTCTATGAAGTAGTCTTTTTGGCATTGTGGATGTGCTACTAAGCTACCAGAGTTCATTTTGGAAGAAATAGACTGTCATTAAAGTCTTCGATGTGTAGCATTTTGGTATTTCCTTGGTTTGCTAGTGACCCATC